>NC_089807.1:2745260-2831975 GCF_029633855.1 Hoplias malabaricus | reverse complement strand
TATGAGCTCCCAGCCACTGGTGTCACTATTTCCCTAAATCCACTCCCACACTCAGTCATTGACCCAAAGAAAACCACTTCTTGTCTAACATTTTGGAGCTTAGTTTTAGGTTCAGGCCTGAGGTCTGCTGTTTACGGTTTGATTTAATGCCAGGTTTAGCGCTGGGTGTAGTTTTAAAAATTGGGTTGCCAGATTGTCATGTGTGAATCCACAGCTACAGTACAAGTCATGGATTTGGACACACCCCTCAAAGGCCCTTTGTTTTGGGCCAATTTCCACATATTGTGAATGTGCAGGACCAGTCAAAAGTTTGGACACACCTTCCCATTCAATGCTTTTTCTTTATTTTTGTTTTTTTATTATTTTCCACATTGTAAATGAAAATGAAGGACATTAAACTCTGAAGGAACACATGTGGAATAGGGTGAGTCCCGCTTTTGATGACAGCTTTACACACTCTCTCTGTGTTCTCTCAGTCTGCTTCATGAGGTCGTCACCTGGAATGGTTTTCAGTGAACAGCTGTGGCCTCGTCAAGAGTTAATTTGAAGAACTGCTCACTTTCTTAATGTGTTTGTGTCCATATCTTGGGTTGTGCAGAGGTAGGGGCTGGTACACAGTTGTATACAGTGAATAGCTCTATTCCAACTGGTTCTGTATATTTAGTACACATTTTACAAGGGCCAGTTATATCTAGTACACACTGTACAAATTCTATTTATATATATATATATATATATATATACATATGAAATCACTTTGACCTAGTGAGATTAGTGTAGCTGCTGCGGACTGTGAGATATTGTGGAACATTGAGGTGCTGTGACAAGTTGAAAGACATTGCCTTGTATTGGGGGCCATTTCCAGTGTGTTATAGCAAGGTCAAATCATACATGTTTTACAAAATCCTAAATACTATACTAAATTTATGAATCCAGGACTCATAAATTGTGCATGAACTAGACGTCAACATCTGGCAACCCGGCATTAAAAAGCAGCCTTGAAATGTCCCCATAACTTCAACTTAAACTGACCCTAAAGTCCTGAAAGTTATTTTTGCAGCTCTTCGTTCAGTACGCAGGTGTCGTTATGTGGCTGTGAGGATCACACTGAAACTTTTTTTTTAAATCAGATTTGGGCCACTTTCATATGTGGTGTTGATCCATAGACTCATGTGACATTTATATCACCTCAACCATTAAAGCACCACTTAATGGACCTCCGTGAATATTTCACATTATTGTAGTTACTGACAGATATAAGTATGAATTAAAATGAAAATAGCAGCTTAATTTGCTTTAAAACTGACAATTTTATTAAATTGACGGAAAAACCCGAGCTCACTACGGAAATTCTTGAACGCAACCGTGACGTCACTGGTGGACAACAGCTGAACAACGCCGCGGTAAAAACACCGTTATGACTGACTGTTATGACAGTATCTAGCTAAATAACCAACATTATTCATGACAATAGCCTAGCAATAAGCTAAACTCAAATGTAGAGGTACCGTTATTCTTGTAAATGTGATCGAAGTCGAACTCGAATTCATCCGACACTATAAACCTCCGTAATGCAGCTACGTAGCCGAGTATAATCTGAGACACCGAGTTTAGCGAGTCAAGCTAACGTTAACTAACACCAACTAAAACAGGCGAAGTGAGTGTCCTTACCCTGTTTACCTCCATGTTACAGAGGCTCTTGAACACCTTTCGTTGGTGTCCTTACATGCCCATATTGTTGGAAAAGCGCCAGTGAAATGAGCTACAGATAACGGAGTGAGCGGAGGGTCCTTTCCAAAGTGCCCGTTTAAAGTGGACAAATTTAGTCCATTTTCTGGATATTTTGGGATCTTTGGGCCATTTGTTCACAGATGTCCCACTGTACATTGAATGATTGCAGCCAAAAACAACACACCTTTTCGTCATTTTGCATTAAATTAAGTGCAACTTCTAGAGTTGTTGTCCACCATCTACGTCACAGGCAAGACGCCTATTAGAGTTTCCGAACACCGTTGGGGGGGGGGGGGGGGACCAACGGTCTTTTAAACCTTATTCCTTCAATTAGTAAGAAATAACATGTTTTCTGACTCTCAATAAACACAAGTTAGGAACTCAAACTCCACTGTATTTATTTGTTTGACACTTTCATATCGCTGGTGCTTAGCCTTTAAGAATGATCTACAGACCATGGTCCAAACTATTTTCATTGCTGTAATTTGAGGTGTTTATGATGTTGTGTTTGGTAAAAAAAAATTGGGAAACAATAGCCTTTTAATCTAAAACGTTTAACCTGAATAAGGGCTGGACAATTAATCAAAATGAATCGAAATTGACATTCAGAACTTCTAATCAACACAGTCTTCTCTATATCAATTAAATCAATTATTTTATTCTGTTGTGTCCCCACAGTGTGTTCATGTAGGGTCCCTTTAAAACCACGCTTCCAAGCTGTAGTCACATGATTATGCCCACATGGATCGCAGCTCAAACCAATGTGTGGATGTGTTTTGCTTTGACTTTAATTAAGATGACACTGAACAACAGAAGTCAAATGTAAACACGGAGAAAATACAGTTTCAGCCAAAGCACAATCACACACCAAATATAAACAGTGCTCAGAAAACAAGAGGAACAAGCTCCCAACGACATTAGAAAACATATCCCATACTTAATACTGGAGCATATTTACAGCACACGCCTCATCACTGAACTCATTCATTCACTCATTATCTGTAAGCACTTATCCAGTTCAGGGTCGCGGTGGGTCCAGAGTCTACCTGGAATCATTGGGCGCAAGGCAGGAATACACCCTGGAGGGGGCGCCAGTCCTTCACAGGCAACACACACACACACACTCACTCACACCTACGGACACTTTTGAGTCGCCAATCCACCTACCAACGTGTGGTTTTGGACTGTGGGAGGAAACCGGAGCACCCGGAGGAAACCCACGCAGACACAGGGAGAACACACTACACTCCTCACAGACAGTCACCCGGAGAAAACCCACGCAGACACAGGGAGAACACACCACACTCCTCACAGACAGTTACCTGGAGGAAACCCCACGCAGACACAGGGAGAACACACCACACTCCTCACAGACAGTCACCTGGAGGAAACCCACGCAGACACAGGGAGAACACACTACACTCCTCACAGACAGTAACCCGGAGAAAACCCACGCAGACACAGGGAGAACACACCACACTCCTCACAGACAGTCACCTGGAGGAAACCCACGCAGACACAGGGAGAACACACCACACTCCTCACAGACAGTCACCCAGAGAAAACCCACACAGACACAGAGAGAACACACCACACTCCTCACAGACAGTCACCTGGAGGAAACCCACGCAGACCCAGGGAGAACATACCACACTCCTCACAGACAGTCACCCAGAGGAAACCCACGCAGACACAGGGAGAACACACCACACTCCTCACAGACAGTCACCCGGAGAAAACCCACGCAGACACAGAGAGAACACACCACACTCCTCACAGACAGTCACCCAGAGGAAACCCACGCAGACACAGGGAGAACACACCACACTCCTCACAGACAGTCACCTGGAGGAAACCCACGCAGACACAGGGAGAACACACCACACTCCTCACAGACAGTCACCTGGAGGAAACCCACACAGAGACAGAGAGAACACACCACACTCCTCACAGACAGTCACCCAGAGGAAACCCACGCAGACACAGGGAGAACACACCACACTCCTCACAGACAGTCACCCGGAGAAAACCCACGCAGACACAGAGAGAACACACCACACTCCTCACAGACAGTCACCTGGGGAAACCCACGCAGACACAGAGAGAACACATCACACTCCTCACAGACAGTCACCCAGAGCAAACCCACGCAGACACAGGGAGAACACACCACACTCCTCACAGACAGTCACCCAGAGGAAACCCACACAGACACAGAGAGAACACACCACACTCCTCACAGACAGTCACCCGGAGGAAACCCACGCAGACACAGAGAGAACACACCACACTCCTCACAGACAGTCACCCAGAGCAGAAATCGAACCCACAACCTCCAGGCCCCTGGAGTTGTGTGACTGTGACACTACCTGCTGCACCACCGTGCGCGCCCACTTGTCACTGAACTATGAGTCAAAAATTCAAAAGCAAAATAATCGTTCATTAATCGAAATCAAGGTAAAATGTACAAATAATCGTGATATTGATTTGTGCTCATATCGCCCGGCACTAACCTGAAAATTCTTAATCCAGGTTCTGTCTCATATTTAGGAGAACATAAAGCTTGTGGAAATTATATGACGTGTTATTATAAACCAATCAGGAGCAGGGTTTGGAAACTGTGTTCATGAGAGACCAGGGAAATTTGTGCTGGAAAGTGTCACATTATATTGCTGCATGTGTGTTGCAGCCTGCTGTGGTCAGTAGCGTTGTGCCGCCGAATGCTGCGTGGTGTCACGGTGAACGCTGGTGTTTTGCAGCACATTGCCGCAGTAGAGATCTGCGCTGAACCGTTGCGATGTGCTGTAGTGTGTTGTCAGGTTGTCAGATGCAGTGTGCAGTTTTGTGCAGATGGCTGTGGTGGATGTGAAGAGGGTGGATGAGGTCTCGGTGCTCAGGGAAGATCATCTTCCCACAGAGGCAGCAGGAATTTCCAACAAACTTTATTTGACTCTCTCAGGTTACAGAGTAACACCTCACACACACACACAGGGTCACACTCCTGAACACTCTTCTGTTCAGCAGCTCTACAGAGATATTAATACAGAATATTAACAAAAACACCCCTCAAACTGAATAAATCAGGGGTAGAGGGACATTGGTCAGTACACGCTGCTGTAATGTATCTGCTGTGTTTACATACTTCTCTTGACAAGAGGCCAGTTTTGTATCCAGCCTGTGGAAACGTGATTGAATGATATATAACATTGTAATAACATGGTATCGTATTTTAAGAAGGCTCCTTAAGTGACGTTAAACTGTCTTTAAAGTTTTAAACATCATTAGAGCATCAGGTGCAGTGACAGTCAGTGCTGTTCTGTCTCTGACCCCTGACATTCACCTCAGTGTGTCCCACATCTCCTGTCCTCACTGTGAGCTGCTCATTTCAGAAACACTACAGAGCTCTGGAACTCCACTACGTCCACTGCCCTTTACTTTAGAACCAGAGGGTTTGGTTTTAGGGTCTTTGGTGTCTTTTGTTCGTCCTCTCCTTGTCTTTGAGGGTCAGTGGTTCTTCCTCTTGCTCTTAGCCTGGTTCTCATGCTCTTGAGTATTGCTTCCTTAAGGCATTCCCCTCTTGAGGTGTTCTCCTGCTCTTTGGGAGGTTCTGCTCTGTTGTGTTGGTTCTCAGAAGGCGAACAGACCCTTCCGTGGGCTGCAGAGTGAGGATACAAGTCGGATAGGTTTACAAAGAAGATTAGACAGAGGCTCTGGGATAAGACAGAGGAAAGATCCAGGAGATAAAGCGATGACAGATGAGAAAAGAGAACCAGAAAACTGTCAGGAATGTTTCTGGTGGACATTTTCACACAGTTCCTTCCAGTTCTGCTGTAGCCGTTTCTCCTGATGCACAAATAAAAGCCTCCCTTTAGACCTTCGTGTGTCGAGAGGCTGGAAAAAACAAACAATTTACAGCAGTGGATTCACACCAGGAGAAAACGACCTCAGGATGAATGCCTTTGCTGGTTCAGGTCCTGTTTGTCCGAGCTGCATCTGTTTAATGCTCTCCTGAACTCTGGCAGGACTTTACTGTCTCATACCCACTGGAGCTGAACTTTAGGAAGAGATCTTTACGGCTGGACTGTAAGCTACTTATGTGTGAGTGAGTGAGTGAGTAAAAGAGAGAGAGTATTTTTAAAGCAGCTGCACATGGACGAGCCCAGACCCTCTGCAATGTTTCTGTGCATCCTTCTGTCCATCCACTGCTCATCCACAGTTTCTTCTGGGTATTTCTCTCTTTGCCGTAGTCACCACCTCAACTCTTGTGGGATGGCTTAGAACATTGCTGTGAGTATGTCATTGCAACCACAAGAGCATTAGTGATGGTAAATGATTAGTTCTAGACCTCAAATAGGGCTGGGTCTTATCATATATTTCCCAATAATATTGGTATAATTTTGTGTGATACTAGTGATACTAGCGACATCGGTACTTGTTTACGTCATGATGTCAAGCAAGTATCACAGTCAAATCAGTGTTAGGTATTTTCCGTACAGTCCCGCCTCTTTTCTGGGCAATTTCAAAATGGTGAAAAATTGCACCAGACTCCTCTCATAAACTCTCATGTTAAGATTCTTTTTTTCATGCTGCAGAGCCTTCAGTTCATTCTCAGTGGGTTCCGTGAGAGCTCGCCCCAACATACTTTCATCATATACAAGGTGAGGCGTGTTCCAAATGGCCCCCTACGCTATTCCCTACATTGCTCACTATGTAGTGAAGTACTAGTACTAGTTAAGAGAGAGAGAGAGAGAGAGAGAGAGGGAGAGGCTAGCAGCTAGCGATCTGTTCAGTATGACTTCCGTAAACTTCACAATACTCTTTATTCCGGAGCTCCTGCACCTAAAATAAAACATTTGAAGACTGAAGAGTGAAACATTTATAGAATTTGATAAGAGTAGTGATAAAGCTGGTCTCTCTTCAAAATATCTGTGAGGGCGACTCAGTGGAAATGTATTTGTTTATGACCAGAGTTGATTATTGATTCGCTTTAGAGGCAAAGTAACTTTATTAAAGAAGACCTTTATAATGAACTCCTGGATAAAGCTCTCCACAAACACTGTACAGTGTGTAGATAAAGAGACAGTTTTATGAATCTAGTGGTTACTGGTTGTATATCTGTATGAGGTGACCAGAGAAATAAAACTCCTCAACAAGTTAGATTCATGATTAATTTGTATAGTGCAATATGCTAGTTGTCTAGACGTCCAGCTCTTAATTTATCCAGAGGAAAAGTCACCTTAACCGTTATCGCAATATTCGCCCCCCACCCCTGATTTGGCAGGAACCGCCACCGCTTCATGGTAACGACTAAATGTACAACTGTTGCTGTTGTTTCTTCTTCTTCTTCAATGTTTGAAATTGATAAATTTATAATAAAATAAATATTTAACATATATTTTGTTGCAATAGTGTGTTTTGTAATATCACAGAGAATATCGTTATCACAAAAATACACTGAAATATTGTGATATTTTAGGGCGATACTGCCCACCCCTAATCTGAAGTCATCACAGCTCCATCACCCCACAGATCTCAGTTCTACTGCCCCACAGCCCAGCGCTGAGGGGCTTTATACTCAAGCCCTGAACTGACATTAGGCATGGTGACTTTAGGCTCATGTGCAGCTGTTTTGGAGCATCCCATTTCATTGCCAATGTTGAGAATATACACAAGCTGTGTGTGAGTGTGAGTGTGTATGTGTGTGTATGTGTGTGTGTGTAGCATGGAATCTCTGTGTATCTTTAAGGATTTGGAATCAGAAACCTGTGGGGGGCCACGTGGCATTAGACATGGTGTCCTTAGGCTACTCCAGCGTGTCCTGTTCTACGGGGCAATGCCTTCCTAAGAACATTATCCCAGCTGTAAATGAGCAGAGGTCTTTCCTTACGAGGGCTGTCTAGATACATCTAGAAATATAGAGTACTCTGCTCTCTGTGTGAGTTTGTGTCTGAGAGAAGGAGGCACAGAAGGTTTAACAATTTCAAACGAGTGTAAGCATGGTATTTGACAAATGATCGATTAATGAGGATGAAGCACGATGCATAAACAATACTACTGCCAGCATTTTAAAGCTTTTAACAGACACACACACACACACACACACACACACACACACACACACACACACAAACACAGGAGAGGATGTTAAAACCTTTTAAATCTTCCCAAACTACTGTATATAAGACTAATGCTCCACTAATACTGCGCACACTGAGGGCCAGATTGTTTTACGTTCCCGAGCTCATGCAGGAGTTACAGTATGTTGCCGGGAGTTGTTTGACATAAATAAGTAAATAAATAATCATTTCAGAGGCTCTTGAGCCATATTTCCTTACCAGAGAATTTGTGGGGACCTTCCCAAAACCCAAAACATCCCGAGTCAGCCTTCTGAGCCCCCTCCAAAAAAATGGTATTTATTTATTTATTTTTTATTTTTTTGGAAACAAAGGGAAAATGAAGGCATCCTTTATCAGATTTCAATTCCATTTCTTTCCTTTTTGAAAAGCAATTCAAGCCTCATGTGCTTTTTTTTTTTTTTTTTGTAAATTCTGAATACACTTCAGCAAGTAGCTAAATATGTGCCCACTCTTCAGTCTGCTTGGAGTCCTCTGTTTAGAGCAAAAAAATAAAAAATAAATAAATAAACAAACAAATGGAATCGTTTTCTTTTATTTATGAGCTCTTCCTGTTGTACCCATGTGTTTTGAGTTGCACTTGGCAGTCATTTTGCGAATTCCTCCCTGGTAAATGGGGATTATGAGGGTCTAGCTAACGTAAACAGCATCGAAACACTGAGTTCTGGAAGACATCGGACTCTCATTGATCATGTCGAATTAAAAACTGATGGCTTGCCAACTGGCTCCTATGAATACGGCAATTATACATCTGCCCGCTTTGCTCTTGTCCTCTTTGTTTTACCCAGAGATGTGTAGTCTCTTAAATCCATTCTCCAGTAAAATTAGTGTCACTTGAGGTAAAATAACGACTGCAGTAAAAGCCGTCTCAAAAAAAGCGGCATGAGTAGAAGTACAAAGTAAGCAGCTTTAAATACGGAGTATGTTGCATTGTGTGCGGTGAAACTACTCTCTGCACAGCTGATTCTCTATTTGACTCTGTACTACAGCATTGTGGCCTACATGAGAGCTGAAGCTCCACAGCCAGTAGTGACCTAATCATAAAGCAGCACAGCAATGCATTAAATCTACAACAAGATCAAAAACATGTATTTGACTAAACCCAGCTCCTAATGGCCTCTGTTTTTAAGTATTATTTACTACTAAAGACTTTATAATAAAGGTGCTCTGCTGTATTGTGAGATACTTAGTATACTAGAGAGTAAATATTACAAAAGCAGCATGTGTGGGGAGTATATAAGGGGTAACAGTAGGACAGGGTTTGATGCCCAGGTTGAGCAGGAATGCCATACTACAAAACAATTAATTGTAATGTGGTATGGTAAGGCCCCTTCATTACTCTACACTGCCAGAAACAAAAGCTACGATACAGGTACATTATCGTTCACTAAAGGTACAGACAATGTAAAGTGCAAATGTACCGTTAAAAGTACAACAGTGGTTTAGAGTCCAGTCTCTTCTCCAGAAGGATATATAACTTAATATTCATTCATTCATTCATTATCTGTAAGCGCTTATCCAGTTCAGGGTCGCGGTGGGTCCAGAGCCTACCTGGAATCATTGGGCGCAAGGCGGGAATACACCCTGGAGGGGGCGCCAGTCCTTCACAGGGCAACACACACTCACACATTCACTCACACACTCACACCTACGGTCACTTTTGAGTCACCAATCCACCTACCAACGTGTGTTTTTGGACTGTGAGAGGAAACCGGAGCACCCGGAGGAAACCCACGCAGACACAGAGAGAACACACCACACTCCTCACAGTATAACTTAATATAACTTAAAAATCTATGATTAACAATAGCATATCATCTCTGTCCAAGGAAACAAATGTACTCTCCATTTTTGGCCATTTTTACTTTACTACTGCAGTTGTCCTTCATGTTGTATGAGAATTTCATGATGAATGGACCAATAGAAACGCTCCAATATTATGTGGAATACAGTTTTTACATTGACTTCCATTGAAAGTAAAGATGTTTTTTTTCTTTCTCCTGTAAAATTACTATTTATACAAGTTTTTCTTTGGACAGTGAGGATACAGAACAATTATGATCCCAACTAAAAGTACTTATGTATTTCCTTGAAGGTAAGTGAGAGCAAAAAGGTTCCACCATCAGTAGCATGACTAAGTATTATGAATTGCTCTGGATTAAGGAGTCTACATGGAACTCATTAAGTGTTGTTTAAAAGAAAACAGTTCCTATGTCATGATTACTAGTTATTTTAAGCAAGCTCCCATCCACCGGTGGCTCTTATTTTGTTAAACACACACAAACTGTCCATAATGTACTCGAAGAACTGCAAAAACAGTGCAATAAACTCGTGGGAAGCCAAAGTCCTGCTGTTTCTAAGCTTTTTGATCTTTAGAGTTAGTCAGGGCCGTGGTTAGGGACAGCGTTAAGGTTGATTTTGCTCTGTGTAGGCATCAGAGTTTCAACTGTACGTTCACAATGGTCCGACTGTGTATTGTTCACATTGTACGAACCCTGGTGATGCTGTACAAAGAACTCAACCTGACTCTCGGACCTCATCTATTCAGCCACATCATGAGCATTAATAAAATAAGACAAAACATGAGCAAGTAAGCACCAGCTCAGAGAAAAAACAACAACTGTAGACAGTGTTACACATCAGTAGACTTTCAAACTTAGGAAAATGGTCTGTGCCCAAACTTTCAAGAATGTATCCGATAGGAATTAAGGGTTAATGAAACAAGAAACTCTTTCTACAAACGTAGACTTTTGAGGCACTTGTTTCTGTTCACTGTTTATCATGTGATAAAGTGGCTTATTTATTTATTTATTTTTGGTAACATTTTCTAAGAAGCCAAGTCGTTATAAGTGTGGTTATAACTCTTTGTAACTTGGTGATACTGCTTTGTAAGCATACTTATAAACTTTAATAATGCCTAAAAAAAAAAATATATATATATATATATATATATATATATATATATATATATATATATATTATGATCTATAATTCAGCATTTTTTAACTTATACACATTTGTCACTATTTATTATAAAGCCTTTTAAATGGATAATGACCTGTGCATAATTATAAAATGCCTATAATACATATTAACAGTTATTAATATACTATAGATGTTTAAAATGCCATTACTGAGTGCTTCAAGTGAAATGATTGAAAGGTTACATTGTTTTTTATTATAAATAAATATGAGGAAATCATTGAGAGCTTACATTATTATTTATTATGAATGAATATGAGGAATAACGTTATTTGAAGCACTCAGTGATAGTATTTTAAACATTTATAATGTATCTATTATAGCTGATTTATTACTATACACAGGTCATTGTCCATTAATAAAAGGGCATTAATATTAATACTGATACTTGTATAAATATCTTTATAAGTTACAAAATAATGATTTATAGCTGATTATAAGAGCCTCATGAGGCATTATTGGAGTTTATAAAGGCTTACAAAGCACTATTACCAAATAACAAAGAGTTATAACTGCACTTATAAAGATTTATAAATGCAGGCTTCATAGAAAGTGTTAAAATGTTTTGTTTTTTTAGCTGCTATTCTATGACAAAAGCAAGTAAACAGAAAAGAACCTGTAACTCACAAAGACAGCATCTTGAACTGCCACAGTCAGCTGAGGAAATTTCCACAGGAGTGATTAACTGCCTCTTACTTGGCTTCACGGGTGTCACCTTTAATTTAAGGCGTCTCTCTCTCTTCCTCTCGCTCTCTGTGTCCCAGTGCTTTCACTCTAGAGAAGCTGCACAGACAGACCAGGTGTTTGAGCTAACAATCAACTCTTCGATGGGCAATTTCCCGCATTACTGTAATCAATGACTTAATAACTGACGAGGTTGCGATGCTTGCCCCCGTCCCAAATAGCCCCCAATCACGGAGTGCCCTTCAATTGCGACAATTAAAGAAATTGTGGTAACCTGAGACAGATGGAACGAGATCTTTGGCATCTGACGGCCTTCACAGGGTCCAGGGCTCTTCTGATGCCTCCTAAAAATCTATGGAAAACCAGCTATATTTTATACACACTATTCCACATATAGACAACAATTCCAGGCTTCATTGACACCCATTTTGGACATGTGTGTGTGTGTGTGTGTGTGTGTGTGGCATGAGCTAGAGTGGGGCAGAGTTAATGGATCTCTTTCCAAGATCTTTGGGAGAAGTTGGAGTGGTGTTTGTAATCTGGAACTAATCAATCAATATCAGTATCTCACTTTATGATATGATGATAAGTCTTCACAGAAGAGGGTAAGCGTCTACTGTTCAAGGAAGACGTCACAATATTGTACATTATCACATATCAGTAATTACTGTGTGTAATTACATGTATATAACATGAATGTGACATTGTTATTACATATACAGCATTGTACAAGATATTAGGGATGTATGTTTGACTCTGTTGTATGAAAACAATGTGTCTGTGTGTGTGTGTGTGTGTGTGTGTGTGTGTGTGTGTGTGTGTGTGTGTGTGTGTGAGTTTCCAAAGTTGAAATCTCATTAATACCATGGGGCTGTATAGAGTTTCCCCTGCACAGCTGCGGTCCGAGCTTCCGATCTGGGAATTCTGTTTGATGTGTTCTTGCCACAGGAATTGCTGGGGATTTGTGGCTGTTCAGGAATCATCCACAGTTTATAAAGTGATCCGACAGTGTGGGTTCTCTCCTCCTCCAGCTTTCGCTTAACACCAAACCAATACTTTAAATAAGCCTTCACTCAACCCGAAGAGCCGAGAGCCAAAATCAGCTCGACTGTGAGAACGTCCATGAGAAGAGGAAAAAAAAAAAAACCGTCCCGAGGACCAAGAAAACGACACAAAAAAACCCTTCAAGGAGACAGCTGCGGTGGCTGGTGGAAACCCACATCTACAGCAGTAGAATGAGCTCTTGATTAACCCTCATTAATATCGTATAATGTTATTAATAAAGGTAGAAAGAGAAACACCTTCAGGTGGTCAGGTTACCTCCCATCAATCACTAATCCTCTCCAATCGCGCTCCGTAACACGTTTACATTCCACTCTCTGAGTCATGTTCCTGGCCTTTCATCGCTTCCCTGAGTGGAGACATCCCTCCTGTTCCCATTAGAGCTCCACCAATCAGAGCACAGCCCCTGAAACACAGGCTCTTTAAAGACAAACTGAAGCTCATTACATGCGATTCATCACATTATATCTTTCAACCCTTAAAAATAGCTAGTCCCACATTTCTACACTCATTGTCCATTCTCTCGACTCTGTATATATGTATAATATGGTGCTTTAGGCCCATTTCACCCTGTTCTACAATGGTTAGGACCTCAGAGAACCACCACAGAGCAGGTATGTTCAGGGACAAAGACGTGGTGGTGGTGTGTTAGTGTGCGTTGTGGATCAGACACAGCAACGCTGCTGGAGTTTTTTTTTTTTGCTAGACTGAGAACAGTCCAATTGGCAGCGTCCAATGACCACTGATGGCCAACACAAACTGTGCCGCAAAAAAACGTCCACGAGGTGGACCAATAAGGTAGGTGCTGTTTAATAAAGCAGGGGCAGAAACACCAATGGGAATGGGGTGCGTTGTCTAGTTCAGGGTTGCGGTGGTGGGGAATCACTGAGCACATGCAGGACATGAACACACCCTAGAGGGGGCGCCAGTCCTTCGAAGGGCAACACCCACTCACACTCAAAACACACACACACATTCACTCACACACTCACGCCTAGGGACACTTTTGAGTCGCCAATCCACCTACCAACATGTGTTTTTGGACTGTGGGAGGAAACCGGAGCACCCGGAGGAAACCCACGCGGACACAGGGAGAACACACCACACTCCTCAAAGACAGTCACCCGGAGGAAACCCACACAGACACAGAGAGAACACACCACACTCCTCACAGACAGTCACCTGGAAGAAACCCACACAGACACAGGGAGAACACACCAAACTCCTCACAGACAGTCACCCGGAGGAAACCCACGCAGACACAGGGAGAACACACCACACTCCTTACAGACAGTCAACCGGAGGAAATCCACACAGACACAGGGAGAACACACCAAACTCCTCACAGACAGTCACCCGGAGGAAACCCACGCAGACACAGAGAGAACACACCACACTCCTCACAGACAGTCACCCGGAACGGGAATCGAACCCACAACCTCAAGGTCCCTGGAGCTGTGTGACTGCGACACCACCTGCTGCGCCACCGTGCCGCCCTTTCACAACTATTAGTAACATTTTTTTTTCTAATGACTTACATAATGACTACAATGCAAAATCATACTGAAATTGTTCAAAGATTCATAAAGATTTTCCACTGAAACTGAGATCACGCCACAATGCCCATGTGTGCCATCTAGAGACCATTCTTGGTCTTTCTCTTTGAACACACTACTTGTATACTTTGGTGCCCCCCTCAGAAAGTGCTCTTGAGAAAATGTATTTATGGTCCGCCCACAAATATACGGCCTTGTGTTAGAGCGGCCAGTGAGTGGACACTGTTTAAAACTCCAGCAGCAGCTGCTAGGTCTGATCCACTCATATCAGCGCAACACACACTAGCACAGCACCATCACGTCAGTGTCACTGCAGCACTGTGAATGATCCAACACCCAAAATCATTCCTGCCCTGTGGTGGTCCTTAAAGGTCCTGACCATTGGAGAGCAGGGTGAAAGGGGGGCCACAGTCCTTAAAAATGATTCTCCCAGAAATGACTAGGCTCTGTCTGAAGCCAGACGGCTCTGAGTGTTCTCTACTGATTTTTACAGATAACACTAAGTCACACAGTGTCAGGAAGCACATACGTCAGGCAACACATTGTTGAAATGGGATTTTTTAGTGGATAGCATGTTGATGTATTTAGTTCTGGTGAACAGAGTGCCGTGGGCTTCTAAGGAACTCAGAGGCTGCTGGATTTATTCCCTTGAGCCATATGGGTACATTAGTAACCCAAAAGCTATGAAGAAGAACCTCCCATTTGTCTGCGACATATTAATAAAAAATAAGCCCCGGCGTGGATCCCCGTTCTCTCCTGTTGTTCCTCTGTGAGTTATGGCATCCTCCCTCGTTTCTGTTTTTCCTGCCACCACCGGGAGGTGTGTTTTGGAAGTGCCGACTGTCACATACATCAGTAATAACTCTTCCAGTGAAGACAGGGGGACAAGATGCAGTGCTGGAAAGCGTGTTGAACGGAGGAGGTTAACTGGTACACCATGGCTGAGGGAGAGAGGGAAAGAAAGAAGTCACTACCGCAAGAACAGCTCATCCGTTAAAGTCCACAGACTGCGTTTCATTTAGCGTTTCCATCGGGTAGCTCTCTGACATACTGCCGAATTTGTTACACCCTCTTTGATCTGAAGAATAGCAGCCGTTGGAACTTGTTTTCTCCTCCGTTTCATCATTTTGCCTCTTGAAAATGCAGTTTTTCATCCCTCTCCACACAAACAGAAGCATTTTCGAGGGTTCCTGAGGGAGAGCTTGATTCTGAAGATGCCACAGTCCAAGTTCAAGTCCAAGAGATGACCTTCAGCCTTCCAGTTTGCATCATGAGTGTGGTGTGTTTGAGGAAATGGAAAATTTACTAACGTGAAGATGACAATAATATAATAATAATATCTTCTGACCATTACCTGTACGTGTTGAATGTGCTCTGAAGTAGAGAACAGAGATTGACACAGGCTTTTGCCTTTTGAGTAATTTATAATACTTTTGTTTGTTTTTGTTTGTCAGCAGCTCCATGGACCTGGAGGTTGTGGGTTCAAGTCTTGCTCCGAGTGACTTTCTGTGTTCTCTCTGTTTCCGCATGGGTTTCCTCCAGGTGACTGTCTGTGAGGAGTGTGGTGTGTTCTCCCTGTGTCTGTGTGGGTTTCCTCCAGGTGACTGTCTGTGAGGAGTGTGGTGTGTTCTCCCTGTGTCTGTGTGGGTTTCCTCCGGGTGACTGTCTGTGAGGAGTGTGGTGTGTTCTCCCTGTGTCTGTGTGGGTTTCCTCCGGGTGACTGTCTGCGAGGAGTGTGGTGTGTTCTCCCTGTGTCTGCGTGGGTTTCCTCCGGGTGACTGTCTGTGAGGAGTGTGGTGTGTTCTCCCTGTGTCTGCGTGGGTTTCCTCCGGGTGCTCCGGTTTCCTCTCACAGTCCAAAAACACATGTTGGTAGGTGGATTGGTGACTCAAAAGTGTCCGTAGGTGTGAGTGAATGTGTGTGTGTGTATGTGTCACCCTTGAAGAACTGGCACCCACAGGATAGATTCTGGAGTTGCTGAAAGCATGGATTCTACATAGCACTGACTATGGTTTTATTGCTGTCCATTTCTCAGCTCTTGTCTGTGACTGATGTTTCCACACCAAACCCAGCCCCAGGCTTTTTCTTTTTTTTCCACTGAGGTTATCGCTAGTGTTATCACTCCACTATCGAATCTAAGTTGTTTACATAGCCATGGTGATGCCACTGTCCATCATTCTGCAGTTTGACAGCCTTGCAGTTCTGCACAGGGGTTTGGAGCATTTAAAAGTGCTGTAATACATGAATATTCTGTGTATATGTGTATTCTGAATGTACATTGAATCCGGCATTCATTCAATGTCTGTAAGCACTTATCCACAGGGCACAATGCAAGAGCACACCTTGGAGAGGGCACTAGTACTCACACTCACACATTCACTCACACACTCACACTCACTGAGTCGCCAATCCACCTACCAATGTGTGTTTTTGGACTGTGGGAGGAAACCGGAGCACCCAGAGGAAACCCACGCAGACACAGGGAGAACACACCACACTCCTCACAGACAGTCACCCGGAGCAGGGCTTGAACCCACAACCTCCATGTCCCTGGAGCTGTGTCGGCGATTCTACATGCTGCACCATCGTTTCACCCACTGGAGCAAATATCCCCTGACTTATGTTATGTTCTATTGTAGGTATGTGGCATTATTTATCTGTGCTCTTTAGATAAAGATTAGGTTCAACTTTCTCCTTTTGAAAGGGCATTTCCACAAAAATAAATAAATAACTAAATAAAAATAAATATAATAATCTCACCTCTACCATAATGTAGATTCTCTTAACCCCAATATGAGATTTTCAACATGCCGTATGTTGTCTGTGCTAAGTTTACAAAGTACACTGAGGAATGTGTCTAAAGTACCGTCCATGTTAAACGACTAAGCCGCAGATTGAGATTTTGTTAAAAATCCAGGTCTCGAAAGGGTCCTGGAGCGGAGAAACCCACTGCCCACATTTGGCTCTGAGCCACGAGATGACGGACAGAAAAGCTTGGCTTGTTCGGCCAAAACAGAAGCTCCATCACAGTGAGGCATCTGCTGCCCTGAGGCCCAGCTCAGCGAGGCCTCCTCAGGCTCGAAACTAATTTCAAACCCAGAAGAGAAATTAGTGGGGCTGGATGTTATGTCAAAGGACAGCTGCAGGCAGCTTCTTAACCGTGATTTAAGGCCAAGTTCCTGGGAAGCACAGAATGTGCTTTAGGATGAAGTGAGGCGAGGGTGTCCAGCTTCTCCACAGCTCTTCATTGTCCAGAAAATCCATCGTCTCCATCAGCGTACAACACTGATTCATACCAGAAACGCCATGGTGAGAACGATGGACCTTCAACTAACACGACCTCTGGTACTGGACCTCTGGTTAGATCTCCCAGTCCAGCTGTAAATACACTGTCCATCAAAAACACCTGGGATTTCCTGAAAAAAATACATGACTTCTAATTAAAAACACACCTTGATTTGACCAGATTTTAACTTTTTGTTTTTCTCTAAAACACTCAGCGTTCTTTTATAGAAAACAAATCATTAAAAGAAATCTAGTTTTGAAATAAGTTCTTGAAAAATGATGTAGAACCAAGACTCAAAATGCACAACTCCCAAAAAGCATCAGATATAGCCAGTCAGAAAAACCATGAGAGAACCATGACGTAAACACAAACCTGAAACCAAGTCACAAAGAAAAACTAACCAAGAGCATGAGAATGAGCACCAAGATTCTAAACAAGAAAAAAAAATCCTGAGAGCATTAGGGGCCCATACAAAGAAGGAACCAAGACTCAAATGGAGAATCTCCCTAAGGGCATGAGGAAGAACTTCCGAGAACCATCAAGACTCAAAAGAAGAGCATGAAGGAAAATACTGAAAGGAACCAGGCCTCAAACCCTACCATAGAACATGAGAAAGAATCCCTAAGAGGAGCCAAGACTGAAAAGGAGAACCTTCCAATGGAACATGATAAAGAACCAAAGACCATGAAGAAAATAACTGGGAGCACAAGATAGAACCACTGAAGTCACTCAGAGCTCAGGGGAGCTTGTGAAACCAAGACTCAAACAGAAAAACTTCCCTAATACAGAATGCAAAAGAACCACTGAAACCTACACACAACATAGACAAACATTCCTCAATTATGAGAAGAACCACTTACCTAAGAGCCTTAGAAAGAGCCACTGAGAGTAACCAAGACTCAAAAGAACATCCTTCCTATCAACACCACACCATCCATTAAGAGGAATCAAGTCTAAAAGGGAGACCTTCCCTAAGATTCTGAGAAAGAGCCAACACTCAAAAGAAGTTCCTTCCAATTAACATGAGAAAAAACACTAAGAGGAACCAAGACTCTAATGCAGAAATGTTCCTAAAAACATGAGAAAGGATCAAGAAAGAAAGAGTGACCTTCTCTAAGACCATGAGAATTAACCAATGAGAGGTAACAAGACTCAAAAAGAGAAACGTCATCATTGAATGTGAAAAAAACACTGAAAAAAAGCAATGATCAACAAGTGACGTTTCCAAAGAACATGAGAAAGAACCCCTTAGAGCAGGGGTTGCCATTCTTATCCTTTCCTTTGCGGATCAGATTGCCCACCCCTACCTAAGAGGAACCAAGACACAAAAGTAGAGCTGCTCTAAGAGCCTCACCACAAATGTGATGTGACGCCAGTGGTAATATTAAGGTACATTATTTGATGAGAATTAACGTCGTAACTCAGAAAGGAGCAGAGAGGGTGATGAACTGAAATGGACGTGGAGGAGTTTATGTCAGGTGCAGTGTAAGCTCCCACAATCCCTGGACTCACTGTGGAAAACACAGCTCATTCATGAGCTCCGTGGTTTGGTATCGGCTGGCATCTAGAGCAGAGTTTGTTCTGCAGGTGGCACAGAGCTGGGCAACGTCACTGCTGAAACATGCAGCGTGCAAAACTGAGCTTGTGGAGAATGTGTCCCGCTTCTTAGCACCAGCTGTGTTCCTCTTCCACCAGCAGCAGCATTAGCAAAGCGCTGGATGGGATCCATATCCAAATATAAAACAAGTATGTCCAGGGAAAATGACCAACGCTTTACATAAGCCGAGGAAGAAACTGGAATTTCTATTGGAGTTCAAACCTCTGTTTTGGAAAATACAATTTAAAAAATGTAATATATTAATCCCCTTGAATATTTAACTGACCAAAGTACAAACAAATGTCCTTTGAACTTTATTTTAATTTGTGAATATAAACAAATGTAGAATTTGATGTCTTCAGCACACTCCAAAAAACATTAGAACTGTGAGGCAACATTAGAGTGAAAGATGTATATTCAGGCTCCACAATTTTGATCCATTCCTTTATAAACAGCTGAATATAAAAACTCTAAAAAGAGCATCCAACAAAGACAAAGTCTTTGTAAATTGAGTCTATGGCTCGTCAGTTTGTGCCAAACATCATAAAGGAATTATCAAACAGTTTCTAAAAGAACATTTCTCCATCATAAACCACAAATAATTTATGTTTTTCACCGTCTACTATACAAAACAATGAGAAAAGAAATCCAGAGAAATGTGTTTGTGTAGAGCAAGGCTCAAAAACCATGACCTTTGAGCCCTCAGACAGTAGTGCATGAGAAAACGTCATGTTACTGTGATAAATATAATCACACTGGGCAGAAATGTTGTCACGTAGCACAGTCTAATCAGTCCAACTTGAGACTCATGTAAGAAGAAAACCATAGGTCTACATCAATTTTAGGCAGAAAATTGCTCTACTCTTGTTTGAGCCTGAACTCATTTCTGAAGGCCCAAAACTAAGCTGTTGTCAAATGCAATAAAACAATGGATATAGAGTTCTCTGTACTCAGTATGAAAGGAACCCTGGTGCAGAGTTCAACATTGATAATTGCATTGGGGTGCCCTAGTGCCCAAATGCTGTAAATGTGTTTTGGGAGACATGTGGTTTTGTTTTTAGAAACAGCTAAACTTGTAGCTGCCTGATAGTTTGTCATTTTATACAGAAATGCATGATTTTTTTTCATTTACATATGATTACTGTAAAATAAAGGTAATATAATGTAAAATAGCAAGAGATAACACCATGGCTCCCATAACAAACCCTTGCTCCGTTTCTCTGTTATTTAGGAAGTTTGGGTGTGTTTACAGTTGTTTGCGTGCACTGTAATCTTGACTTTACCTTGTTCCCAAAAGCAGTGAGTGTGACATGACCCTAGCCCCAGAGCAGCTGTTATAATACACTGCGCTGTAGATTTGAGCAGAGCCTCAGACATCACTAACTAGGGCTTGTTTATGGACTTTGCAGGTCCAAACGATGTGACAGCTCCCTCTCTGCTCCAGATTTGTGTTTGTATGATGTCGTGCTGTTTACGTGGATGAAGTGGAAACGCAGAAATGATTTTCCAGTGTCCTCCAGCTGGACGAGCGCTTGCTTAAAAAATGGGCCAGAGTGACAACAGCGGCGTTTACGCTGAGAGAAATGTCCGAAAGCGAAAAGTGGTCATGGTGCAATCTTGAGGTTGGAGCTGGTCTCTCAGCAGAGAATACAGCTGACAACTGCAGAGAGATTCCTGCACCTCCCACCTCTGTGAATAAACCCATCCGGCTCATACACTCACATGCACTTTAACTTTACACAGTACCTCAAGCATGTGATGATGAAGGGACCAAAAGTAATGATCTGAAATGCCTTTTAAGTTTCATTAACAGATGTTCAATAAGCATATCTTTGAACCCATATGTTTTACCCATATGCAGTTTTCTCAGGGGTAGACAGTTGTATATTGCTGTCAGCTAAAAGATTTCACTCCCGTCTTGTTCCAAACCTTTCACAGGAGGCTCCCGACTCTTGGGGCATTGGGAGTTCTATCCCTATCCCTGGTGATGCCACAGCCCTCCCTATCTGAGGGTTCAATAGATCATATTTATCTTCGTGAGTAGAATGACCCTCATTCAGAGCTGCACAGTTAGCGCTCTCCTACAAGCGTGTTGAGATATTTAATGATGCCGTGCTGCCCACATTACAAATATGTCTTTTATGTCTTTTAGGAAGCATGTGTTAGCCTTCACCAGACAGATGTTCACCACACTGTTCATTTTCTCTGACGTCCAAGATTCCTTCATGTTGTTACACAAAGATTTTGTAAACTCACTCAAACATCATCCACCCGTCCATCAAATGATCTCTCAGCCTTTAAACACTGGCTTAAGTCGGGATTTTTACACACAGTGTTATGGAGAATGGCCTTGATGTTACTCACCATAAAACACAGCCCCCAGGGTTCTACTGCTTTAATGCAACAGCTTTACAAATAAAGGAAAAAGAAACATGGAGCTTCACCGAAGCCCTAAACACAGATTCAGATGTATTTACATATTCAGACTGCTGCACCATTTGTCACTGTCAAAACAAAGGCCTTGTTTTAAATGTGTTTTAAATCGTTGGCAGAATCTGAAAACACCACACGCCCTTTACATTGTGTCCAAGGTTTTTTTTTTTTTTTCCCCTGGCTAAAAACAAGAGGAGGAGTTGGCATCATCACGACAAAGTGCACACGTGTACATGGACCATGCTTTCTACTGGTTCACTTTTTTTATTTTTTTATTTATTTATTATTGACTATATAAATTACGAAAACGACCATAATGTCCTTAAAATACGTTGTAAACTAGTCCTGTATTTTTCACAATTAATTACAGTTTGTGAGCCACTGTTATGCAGCTGTATGTCTACTGTAAATTTACTGTAAGAACATTGTAGTAACACAGCAAACCATACAGAATAATCATTTGTACAGCATTACCGGCCCCGGTCAGTCTGGAGGTTGGATTACATGTTTATTACTTTTTATTTTTAGTCTAAGAATCCTTGTCTGTATCAATCAGTTACATTTACTTCTCTGTTGTCTGTTTCCAATTACTCAGGGAACGTCTACGAATGTGGGGAAATGATGTTCCCTCTGGTTTGTTTACATCCAGAAGCTCAGCGACTTTTAAGGTGGAGGAGTGTGCTTGAGGCAGAAAACGACTGTTTATACGTGGCTGAAGTTTAAATTGTCTGTACACTTTATTCACTCTCTATATAACCACAGAAATTAATTTGTAATTCCAGTTGTTGAGTTTTCCATCTGTTTACTTTCATGCAGTTAACATTCTCCTGAATCTGGCATCAGTTCCAACTAACTCTGAAACAGCAAAAATAAGTCAATAATACCCACCTATGGAGCAGGAATAGAGCAATATAGTCATCTCAGTTTATGATTTTCCAACATTTGGAGGTCTATTAGTGTTCTAAAAACAAACAAACAGAAAAAGCCTAGCATACCAGAATTAAAAAAGATTGTAATTAAATTGGTGACTGTCACCTATAAAAGATGAGCTTTATTTGTTTGTTCTTACAAAAAACTAGCACATCTTTTAACCCACTGACAATGTTCTACTAGTAGTAGCTGTAGAAAAACCAATGTACACATTAATATAATGATCCACAGTGTGGCACGGTGGCACAGCCACACAGCTCCAGGGACCTGGAGGTTGTGGGTTCGATTCCCGCTCTGGGTGACTGTCTGTGAGGAGTTTGGTGTGTTCTCCCTGTGTCCACGTGGGTTTCCTCCCACAGTCCGAAAACACACGTTGGTAGGTGGTTTGGCGAATCAAAAGTGCCCAAAGGTATGTGTGAGTGTGTGTGTTGCCCTGTGAAGGACTGGCGCCCCCTCCAGTGTGTATTCCCGCCTTGCGCCCAATTCCTGGTAGGCTCTGGACCCACCGTGACCCTGAACTGGATAAGCACTTACAGATAATGAATGAGCTTTTTATAACATTCAAAGAATGTTTCCACACACGTTGCTAACTTTCTGTTCTGTTTGCACACTGGAAAAAAGGTCCTATGTTTGTACACATCACTGGCTCTGTAAAAGGGCAACTAACAAAATGGTTCATCTGTTTTATTTGGGTGTTTTTGGCTGAGCTATAGCCAAGGGATAGAATTTGGATAACTTTGGACAGTAAAGAGATGTCTGAACACTGAAAAGCATAAAAAGAGATGAGAATGCTGCTATATTCCTGCTCCACTTGTGGGTATTACCTTCTTCATGAAAGTAAACACAGACTGAAAATTTCAAATGAGTTTCTGTGGTAATTCACACAGTGAATAAAAACGTACAGACAAGTTACACTTCAGTCACATACAAATAGTTGGCATCTTACTCAAAGACATCATTCCACCTTTAAAGATTCCCAGTTAGCTGTTGGCTAATGGAAATTTAAGTTTGTTTTATTTAGCTGAAAACACACATTGATGTCACCATATGAAACCAGCACCAGCACCAGTGAACAGAGCCAAAATCAGGGGAAAACCATTGCTGTGGTGCAATGCTGTGACGTTAGGTGAACACGTCAGCTGCCTTGTTGTTCTCTGTGCAGGAAAAGCCTTAGTGTCAAAGTGTAATGATGCAAGGACCAAGAAAACTATCCAAAAGCACATACAATATTTTCCCTTTACCATTTTTCAGACCGAGTGTTGTGTTCCAATAGCGTCAAATCATTGTTAAAATACAGCCAGGCACAGCTAACACAAAATCATACTGCTCTACTTCAGATCTGCCAGCTGAGCACTAGAACAATGCTCAAGTCATTGAAGAATGTAGATTAATACAGCTGAATTGGACTCTGGAGAGTGGACAGAGGGATCGGCCAGAAATGAAGGCCCCTTTCTCGCTCTGGCCTGGTTCTGGGTTTGGCTCTCTGAGGTCCAGATCTCTCTACTGTATTAAACTCCTTATGAGAAAGATCTGAAAATGGTCTCTGCAAAATCATTACAGCAATATAACACTGCTTAAACTGATAGATCGCTGACGTTTTCCAACCACCGGCGTCTTTAAAGGCTTCTCTTCTCCATAAAAGCCTGTGCGTCGGAAAAGCACTCCGTATTTCTTCGGTCTGTCCAATTACTTCACATCTTAGCCTGTAAATACTGCGGAGGAGAGACAGGAGGAAGCTGGGAAGGTCCGCTGGGACAAATCTCAACTTTGAATGCTGTCACTGTCTGAAGAGGCCTTAACTCAAAATCACAACCTTAGCTTTAAAGCCACAGTTCAATGGAAAATTGAATTTACAGCTTTCCTCTTCATTCGTAGTGGAGTCCCTCAGTTGAGATATATTTGGTGTCTCAAGTATGCTTCTATACAGTCAACATTTACACTATGCATATGGCTTTATCATAGTGGATAAAAAGAAGCGGGAAACCATGGATTAAAGCCATGGATTAAGGTGGAATCTCACAACTACTATTTCCTACTTTGTTGCGTTCAGGCCCTGTCCACATGTATCCAGATATTTTTGAAAACTGAAACTTTCAGTCCCTTAGTTTTTGACAATATTCCGTTCAGGTGAATATGAAAACAGTTGCATTATTATGCCAGTCCAGAAGGGGGCCATAGCACGTCTTAAAGCGAGACATCAAAACACCACAAGGCATGAGAGAAACATGTAGTGCATCATGCAAATTACTGAATCTAGATCTTAATTGTGCATTATATATTTCTAATATAACATCATTTTAATTTATTTATACGTGGGAAATCTAGTCCTATGTGAATGCATACATTGTAGTTTTATGATTTATGTAATTTGCTAAATAGAGAGTGGGAAGCTATTTAAATTTACAAGTGAGTTTTTCAAAAATTTCCACCTTGAAGAGCATTTTTTGAAAACCTCCATTTTCAGTGATTTAAAATTCGATTTTTGTTTGGAGCAGAATCCAAAACACAGACAAAATCCTGAGTTTTTAAAAATGTTCGGATATGTGTGGCCTCCATCTACACCTCTTCATCTAATATTTCTTCTGAAATGAGGGGTATTACTTGTTCCCTCTTTGCTGAACTAATAGCTTCTCTTCAGGGAAGGCTTTATACTTGAAGCTGGGGAACTTGATGATAGTTACTGATGGGGGGTGACAAGTTCTGGATAACAAACACCACTCCATCTCACCCCCCCAAAAAAATTGGATGGAACTCCTTTACTCTGGAGAACACAGTAGTACCACTCAGAAACCTAGTTCTGGTGAGATTTACACCCCTGTAGCTCACGCTTAAAATAGGCATCTGCTCCAGTGTATCTCATCTTTTAATATATAAAGCTGTTGGTATTTAAATGCACTTTTACAACACTATCCTGAAATCAAGGGGGATGGAGATGGGGGTGATTTCCTATCCTCCTCCAAAAGTTACATAGTGCAGTTTAGTGCAGTGCTAAGCCTGAAGTAGCAACAAAGCTTAGCACTGCACTGTTTCCTTAGCACTGCTTAGCACTGCACTGTTTCCTTAGCACTGCTTAGCACTGCACCGAGGCTCTGTTCTCACTATTACAGGTCAGTGAAGCGTCACAATGATTTTGAAGCTGTAATATTAAGGTAAACATACTACCTAGTGATGCAATAAGCTGACGATCAGGTCCATTTAGCCAAGATCTGTGTCTGATGCTGGTATCTGGTATCGTTCTGAATTTGTCCAAGCTTATATAAGCAAAGTGAATTAATATTCTAGCAATTAGCACTGTGAAAATGTGTGTCTAAAATGAGTAATCCAGGTAGCATAAGGTGTGGACCACATCTGGATGCGGCACAACTGGCCCACTGTCAGTAAAAGCAA
The DNA here is from genome assembly GCF_029633855.1 of Hoplias malabaricus. NCBI lineage: Eukaryota > Metazoa > Chordata > Actinopteri > Characiformes > Erythrinidae > Hoplias > Hoplias malabaricus. Next base: position 2,806,193 of record NC_089807.1, on the reverse strand, counting down.
CCTTCGTGTGATCCAAACCAAATCCACATATCAATTCAGTCACGTCACAGATCAGTTCTGGCCCAGTTCGTCTATCTACAATGTTTGTGGCAAACCACACGTGAGCCCAAAGTGGTCCAAACAATGATTTCTGGCCCTTGTTTGATTTTTAGGTGGCCCCCATGTGGCAATAGGGAGCGGTCCACTCAAGTGTGGCCAATCCAAGTGTCCAAGTGTGCGAGGAGGACATGGGCTTGACCTGTGCCTGAATAATTAATCTGTGCTCAAATTGGTGGGACAACCGTTCTATTATCGGTTAGCTTTAGCCTCAGGGTTCCAGTGCAAAGACTAAAGAGGCAAACTTTACATAATGAACGTGTCTTTAGGGCAAGGAGGTGAAATAGTGGACAGTAGATTTTCTGCTGATGTATCACTTGAAGAGTTATACCAAACAAATGTGTCTTATTTCTGTAAAATCTTGGGCTTTGCGTCCGATATCTCATCTCAGCTCCATTTAGTATCAGCGCACTCTTTTACCTTCAGGGACAGAAGAAGCTTCCAACATGTTCCAAATAGCAGCAAGATGTTCAGGGACCTGTGTGCATGGAAAAATTATGGCTGCATATTGTGTCAATCTTCGGATTTATGATGTACGTCTAATTGATTTTATTGCAGGAAGGAGAAGCAAAGCTACACACGTCCATATGTTTTCCGCATAACGCCCTCTTGATGTTAGCATACGTTTTACTGGCAGTGTGACATGATGGCGCTATTATTTCAAACTTCTCCCCCATGGTGTCTATCCAGTGGCCTCAGAAATTCCACACCAAATTGAACAAATTCTAAATTTGCCATGCTACAGCGCAGGATCATCCGGAATATTCTAAGTGCATTAACATAAGCACTGGACATAAATCACTATGAAGTATATGTGTGATGAGTAGTGCAGCCTGGCTTAAGTAGCCGTTGTGAGTTTGGCCATATCTTGAGCCTGTAAGACATGGCAGTAGGAAATGGCTCTTAAAAGGCCTGACCAAGTGGATTTGTTCTGGTGGACCAGCGTAGTTTTCACTTCTGGGCCAAGCTTTGCATGTGCTGAAAAGCTTAGTGTGTGCAGCTACTCCTGAATCTGAGGTGAGCTTTCCTTTAACATATAGTGGTCAACACTAATTCATATATTTAGTACAGTTATAGACCACCCTTTCATTAAGACAAGACCATCAACAACCACTTTTATTATTATAATTAATATTTTTTTCCAGAATGTATTGTGTCCACACATGACCTTTACAGCAGGCTCTCTTTACAATGGCTACATTCATTCATTGTCTGTAACCCTTATCCAGTTCAGGATCGCGGTGGGTCCAGAGCCTACCTGGAATCATTGGGCGCAAGGCGGGAATACACCCTGGAGGGGGCGCCAGTCCTTCACAGGGCAACACAGACAAACACACACATTCACACCTACGGATACTTTTGAGTCGCCAATCCACCTACCAATGTGTGTTTTTAGACTGTGGAAGGAAACCGGAGCACCCGGAGGAAACCCACGCAGACACAGGGAGAACACACCAACTCCTCACAGACAGTCACCCGGAGCTGGAATCGAACCCACAACCTCCAGGTCCCTGGAGCTGTGTGACTGCGACACTACCTGCTGCACCTCCGTGCCGCCCCACAATGGCTACATATTTGACTAAAAATAGTTTGCTAAGTAAGCTCCCGTCCACTGGTGGCGCTGTAACAATAAGACCACTTAAACTCACTGCAATGCGCCTGAAGAAGAGCTACAAACACAGCACTGTTATCTGTGAATGATTGCATGGCGCAAGCACAAAACACTGCAGATTTCGAACCTTTGGAATCTTACAGTTAAGTTTAGGTTTCGAGGTTTTGTGTTAGATTTAGCATTAGGCTTATGCTTGTGTACTTCTACCACGAAAACCTAATCCAATACTAAACCCTAAGAAACCTAGGGTTAGATTTAGGGTTAGGGTTGGGTGACGTTCTCAGGCTCATATCCAGTGATGCTGAGATCTAAACTCCCAAATGCACTTTTTTTTTGTAAAACACCAGCAGATTTCTGTTTTATATTTTTTGTTCCCTTTGTTTTACAGTGAGAGATTTACGAGCCTTCCATATTTTTAGAACACCACATGGATTGTTTCAGATCTGAGCAAGAGATTTTCTCCTCTCTCTCAAAGATGAAAGCTTTTTTTTTTTTTTTGCTCTTAATCTGATAGAGACATGATTGTTATGTGTAATGTCCCCAGACATATTGCCTGAATCTTCCATTTATTCATTCTTCCATTTATTCAGTAGAGCCTACAATGAATCACTGGGAGCAAGCAGGAACACACCCTGGACAAGGTGCTACTCCAACACAAAGCATCTCACACTCACCCAGTCACTTACTCACTCATGCCTGTGGACATTTTCACACACTCAGCCAGTCACACTCTCTCACACACACTTACACCTGTGGACAATTTCATGCATTCGCCCAATCCACCTACCAGCATGTGTTTGGACTGCTGTAGGAAACCGGAGCACCCAGGGGAAACCCACACAGAAACAGGGAAAGCACAACAAACTCCTCACAGACAGTCACCTGAGGATGGACACAGAGGATGGTCTCTGGCTTCAGGGGTTTTCAGTAATGGGTGTAGTAAGTATATTTACTGCTGTAGTGTTTGTGCTCAATGTCCCATTAGAGAAAAAAAAGTCTATAATGTTCTTTACATCCAGAAAGTTTGCTTAGATTTTTTGTGGCATCTGTAACGTCTCTGACATTTTGTGTAGGACATAGCGAAGATTGTCCTGACACCTGTCAATCAACAAAGGTCCCAGTCTGCAAACATGGGCTCATCAGGGCGTGACTATGGTTGGTAAAACACACTGTGTTTGATGAACAACTTCCCTTTCCTGCCGATATACAGCTGTGTGTCTGAGGCCTGGCGCTTCGCTCTCGTAAATCAAGGCTTTGTGCAGCAGCAGGATCCAATCAGCTCCAGGTGGAGGCCCGGGGAGCCGAGCTGGGGCCAAGCCCAGGGATTAGAAGCCCTTCGCTGGACACCAGATCAGGCCAAAGGCCTGAAACGGTGGAAACGCCAGAGGGCCAGGGACAGAGCCCTGAGGGACGCCGCGATGTTGAAAGGCACATGTGGAGATGCGTGAAGTCGTGCCATTGCACAGTCACCTTATCCTTCTTTTTCTCTTGAAAACAGACTCACTCACACTCTTCCCTCCCTTTCACACTCGCACATACTCTGTCACAATCTCTCTCTCTCCCTCTTCCTTTTCCTTCTGTGCTCTCTCTCTCTCTCAGTGTGTAAAGGGAGTGTGTAAAGGAGGGGTGGCAGAGGGGGATGTTGATGAAAAGTGGCACGGGCTCATGGAATGCGATTTCAAGCTTCCACATCTGCAGGAAAGACGAAACCGGCCTCCTAATTTTACAATGATGATGTCAGCCGGCCTACATGACAGTGTGCGGCTGAAGTGCCAAGTTTCTTTTCTTTTCCTTCGCTCTTTTTCTCTCCCCCGCCTCCCTCGCTTTTTTGGTGTCTTGTGCTCTTGTTCTTTCTCCCCTGGTTCTCTCTCTCACATTTTTTTTTCTCCCCCTGTTCAGTTCACAGTGAATGATATTTGGACATACTCTTGCATGTAGATCATACGCTCTCGGATTCACACGGGACTATATTAACCGTGCTTTCATACGGAGGGGAAACGGAGAGCTGGTAATTGCTGATTTAGGAAAGAATTACGCACGTAGTGTGTTTTTGGTCTGGAGTCCGCACATCTTTATGATTAGCCGAACTGCTGATCTCACGGTCAGATCGAAATTGAACCTCACAGGCTCAATGCGAAAAGGAAGTTTTGATTACGGTGAAAGCAGAAAGGGACCAATTATATCCTGAATTATCCAGATTCCTTATTTCTTTCAAAAGAAACAGAGAAGGTGGAACTTTATGGTCACACTGGTCGTTCCTACACTTGTTTCAGAGGGAATACAGGCAGCTGTGCTGAGGTACTTCACAGAGTAGACAACACCGCTGCATTCCACTTGAAAAAGCCCCAGCACGGGCAAGAACACCAATATCAATTACAGTCTTTGGGTATGAGTCCTTAAGGGTAATTTACGTTGTTTTCCAAATGAAAATGTGTGTTTCAAACGATGTAACTCTAACACACTTTCCTTGTCATTGTGGCTTTCACTGTCCCAGTGGTACATCCTACTACATGAAGCATAATTGTATACTACCATATTGTTGTAGAATTAAATGGAATTGTTTTCATGGATGTCACTCCACCTCTAGACATTTGTTTGTTTTTTTCTCCTTTACGTTAACATGGATGTTAAGCAATGCCTCCACTAGAGGGCGCAGCTCAGAGTCAAGCAAACCTGACAACAAAATAGCAATGTTATTTCACTAAGGTCACCAATGAAAGAACGTCATTTCCAGTACATTTTGATGTCTGCTGTGGTGCTCCATAACTCGCTTCACCAGGTGTCCCTCCTCCACAACCCCCACCCCCACCCCCACATAAAGCATGGGAACAGTGAGCCTCACAGTTCGTGTCTCACTTCAACTCTCTGTAGCCCAAAAACAGAGGGTTTCACACGAACAGAAGAAGAAGATGAACTTACAACAGACAAAATGACAACCAACCTGTTAAACACCTCTCAAGTTTGAACAAGAAATCTACAACATAAACTAGTGCTGTGGGTCAAATTAAAGAAACAACAAATTAATTACACAATTTTGCTGCAATTTATTGTGAGTTCATTGTCTCTTCCTGAGACTGAAGCTTCTTTTGATAATCAGTTTTTAAATGGACCACTGTAGGATAAACACAATAAGATTACATTTTAACAGCAGTGTCTATGGATGAAGAAAATAATCACAAATGTAAAGTTAAAATGCTGGTAGTTCCTTGTATTTTTGGGAGGGAGACATGTCTGTAGTGCGATATGCATGACAAACCAGCTACAGGAGGCCATCGTGTTTTACTTTAACACAGTGTCTCAGGGTGGAACATTTTTAGAATTAGAATCTGATGGTTACATGATTAAACATAAGTTACTCTGGTTGACCGTGTCTACCAAATACAGACGTGAGAAAGATCAGCCCGGTCCAGGAGGATGTACTCAAGTGTGGGATCTATTTAAATGCGTTGGATAAACGTTGTATTAGTAACATAGTATATGTTATATGTATATTAGTAACACAGAGGGTTCCAGACCCACCTGCCTGGAACCACTTGATGTATGAGGGGTTTTTTCTTTTTGTTGTGGAAGCTGGAGGACTGTTGGCATTTCGTGACATCTGCCACCCAGAGCAGGTCGACCCCATAGAGTCCCACTTTATTCCAGTGCTGACTTTCCCTGTATGTTTTTGTAGTGTGAAGCCTCACTTTATGAGAAACAGCTTTGCTCTGGTCCTTTTCGTGGGAAAAAAAAAATTCCAGATTTCTCTCCTGGCCAGCATTGTACATGTGTGTGTGTGTGTGTAAAGAGCAGTGGGTTTCATCTTTATTCCCATCAGTTCTGCTTAATAGAATACCAAATATTTTATTTTCTCTTTGCTCCGAGTGGGTACCAAGGCAACGTAATGAAGCCATAAATCACACTTTATACTTTTACTACATGTGTGTGTCCAGGCCACTTTTGATTTGGACGGCCAGGAAGGAGGCACCTTTCATCTAATTCGAGCAAAATAAAAGAAAGATGGAAAGATATTTCTAGCTTGGTGCCAGTAGCTTTCTTTACTTTCCTCTTTTAAGGAAAAAGAAAACCCTTGCTTGCTTAAGAAAAAAAAAGCCTGATTGAATCCTTGCCAAAAAGCAGCACAGTGCAAAATACATCTTACCTGTGGGTCACATACAGTTAGCCCCCAGCTTTGATCTGCCCACAAGTACTTTCCCCCTTAAATCTAAACGTCCAGCTACAGGAGGAGATGGATTAAATTTACATATTAAGTAAAGCAGTGAAGTGGGGGCTGAAGAAAAGCACAGGAAGAAGGGATGAAGGAGAAGGAGGAGGGAGGAGGGTTAGCGTTACGGCCTGCTGCTCCAAATGGAAGCGTTTTACTGAACTGATTCTGCAGGGCTACTTTCAAAACCAATCAGCTTTGAAATGGAGAGGGAGAGCTAGTGCACACACACACACACACACACACACACACGCAAAATTGGTTTTTATACCATATGAAGACATACATATGTTCCACTTGTTCTGTGTTATTTATTTCTTCTTGGCTGTAAACGAGATGTTGGAACAGTGCTGTGAGAGTCTGACGGCAGCCACAAGAGCATTATTGAGGTCAAATATAGAGGATGAATGATTAGTTCTAGAACACTAACTCCACTTCTGCTCATCACTAATGTGCTGGATGATATTCCATCTCCGCAAAAAAACAAACAAACATATGTTTAGGGGGCTTTATACCCCTCTAGCTGACAATGGCCATAGAGCATGGTGACACCTGCAGCTGCTGTCATTCTGTTGGTCAGTTCTTTTCTATTATTTTATTACCATTATGAAGACAAATCTAACTTAGAGTAGAATAAGTGCACACACACACACACACACACACACACAGTGTCTGGTGGTGTGTGGTTTGACTGGGATCTTGCAGTGTTATTTATGGCTGGAGTGGACAGTGAAACTCTGGCTGTTGTTTGCAGCAGCAGGTCAAGTGCAGAACAGTGACCGCCAAAGTGTTTCTAAACAGCAGCTTCTTACAGTAGGAACCACATGGTGCAGGTCAGAGGTCGCCTCAGAACCAATCAGTCTCACCCTCTGATGAGAAACACTCCCTCCTCTACTCTCACTCACTGGCCACTTTATTAGAAACACCCTGGCCACTTTATTAGAAACACCCCCACTTCTACTTCCACTTCCACCCACTGGCCACTTTATTAGAAACACCCACCCCCCACTTCTACTTCCACTTCCACCCACTGGCCACTTTATTAGAAACACCCCCCACCCCATCTACTCTTACTGGCCACTTTATTAGAAACACCCCCCACTTCTACTTCCACTTCCACCCACTGGCCACTTTATTAGAAACACCCCCCACCCCCATCTACTCTCACTGGCCACTTTATCAGAAACACCACCCCCATCTACTCTCAGTCACTGGCCACTTTATTAGAAACACCCCCATCTACTCCCACCCACTGGCCACTTTATTAGAAACGTGTTTTTTCAACTGTCACAAAGCTGGCCACATCATTAGAAACAGCAGCACCACCACTGTATTTGTGTTGTAGACCCCTAACTCCAATGACCACCGCTGTGAGGAAACTGCAGTTTTTCTGCAATGAGACGCTCCACATCAAGCCCCTCTGAATGATTTTCATTACAGGATGAAATGCAGGGGAAACTGTGGGGAAAGCTGCGCTTTGAAACCAAAGCTATAAAAGAATCTGCCTTTGTCTGCGCAGATGTACTGAGGCTTTAGGGACTTTCCTAATGCAAACGTGCAGAATATAGAGGGTCCTCCATCTGAGGCACATTACACCGCTCTGTTATAGAGGGAGAGCCAGGGAAACGGTGGGTGGATGGAGGGGTGTGTCTGTCAGGAGAGTATAACGTTCACCTAAAGCTTCAGCGTTTGTGCTGATGTACAGTGGAAAGTATTCACACGGCTTGAGAATTCCTTCCCGGAGCTCTGGGAACGCCGCTGAGTCAAACGCTCTGAGTCCGGTAGCTGTGGTATTCCGTGATGACTTTCACACGTGAATTTCAGACACAGTTTGATCGTCAGCAGCTCTGGGTGATGATCGGAGGGCAGTGGGAAAGTCAGAAGCTGCTGTGTGTGTGTGTGTGTGTGTGTGTGTGTGTGTGTGTGTATTTGTTTTAAGGATACATGCTCATCCAGCACAAGTTTCACACTAGATTTTGGAACATTGCTGTGAGGAATGGATGGCATTCATCCATCCATCCATTATCTGTAACCGCTTATCCAAGTTAGGGTTGCGGGGGGTCCAGAGCCTACCTGGAATCATCGGGCGCAAGGCGGGTATACACCCTGGAGGAGGCGCCAGTCCTTCACAGGGCAACACAGACACACACACATTCACACCTACAGACACTTTTGAGTCGCCAATCCACCTGCAACGTGTGTTTTTGGACTGTGGGAGGAAACCGGAGCACCCGGAGGAAACCCACGCGGACACGGGGAGAACACACCAACTCCTCACAGACAGTCACCCGGAGCGGGAATCGAACCCACAACCTCCAGGTTCCTGGAGCTGTGTGACTGCGACACTAACCTGCTGCACCACCGTGCCGCCCATGGATGGCATTTAGCCATAAATTCATTAGTGAGGATGCTCTGGAGCAGCTGCTAATGACCCAGGTCACCAAGCTCAATGCCAGGGAAGGATTAGTGGGGTATAAACCCCCAGCACTGGGCTGGGGAGCACTGGACCTTCATTCTCAAAGAGTGATGATGGAGCTCTATCCAACGGTTGTGGGATCAGTATGATCCAGAACTAATCACCCAACATCAGCACCTGACAGAGAGCACGGTTGGCTCTCTGTGGGTGGGGAGGACACAGCCACCCCACCCCACCCCCCATGAGCACAATGCTAACCAGCTTGGGTGTCTCTCAGCTAAAAACAGCAGATATGGACTGTTAGCATTCTCCTCCAAGCGTGTTGAGCTGTCCAGTGGCATTGTGTCAGTAGTTTGTCTGACCAGGGGAGTCCGAAGGGGTGGGGGCTGGGGTCTTACAAGCATCAGTGTTGGCTTTGTGATGTGAGCCTTGCTGCTGCTCCACAGTGGCTTTGTTTTAAAGGAGAGAGGAATAACGTGAGTGTTTTTAATGTTCCGCTGCTTTAAGCGGAGCAGAGTTTGGGCGATTATGTTAATTTCCTACCCGTCTGGTTCCTCTCATTCTCTGTAATTGACAGACAACAGAAGAAAAAACACTCACATTTAAAAAGAAAAGGAAAAAAAATGACAGAAAACCCCACGGTCCCTTGCTCCATAACCCTTTCTCTCTCTCTCTCTCTCTCTCTCTCTCTCTCTCTCTCTCTCTCTAAACTGTTTCTATCACTCTTCTTATTCCTTTAGACTTGTTTCATTTGATCATTGTTTCTGTCTTATGTCCCTTGCTCAATCTCTCTCTCTTCATTTCCTCTCTTTCTCTCTCTCTCTCTCTCTCTCCATCATCTGTTTCTTTTACTCTCTCAATTTCTTAGGACTGGTTTCATTTGCTCACTGTTTCTTTTTATTTTCTCCTTCCTCTTTCTCTCCCCTCATCTCTTATCTTCCATCAATCTCTTCAATCTCTTGCTTTCTCTCTCTCTCTCTCTCTCTCTCTCTCTCTCTCTCTCTCTCTCTCTCTGTGTGTGTGTGTTTAACTGCATGATTGAGTTATTGAGTCATTTTCTGTGGAACAATAGCTGTGGAGGGTAATTGTCGTCTGAACATTTATCTCTGTGCCTATATTTAACAAGAGAGAACGTGAGAGAGAGAGAGAGAGAGAGAGAGAGAGAGAGTATATATACCCCCCCCCTCTTTCTCTCACCCATCTGTTCTGCATTTTCTCCTAATTGCCATTTTTCTAGTTACAGTCATCTGTTTTTGTTAGGGTTAAAGTTGTCAGTCACAAAAGTGCTGGGGCGGTGCAGCATGTGTGTGTGTTCATACATATGTACATGTAGAGCTCTTTGAAAAAGTACTGAGGGCTGAATGCTTAATACACTGTCCTGAACGTACAGAAGAATTCCATTACACTCCATAAAGACTATCCCGAATACATTTAGACAGAGAGGAAAAGCCACCGCTCTCATCTTCACTGCTCTTCTCTCCCACACCCTTCAGACGGGATGAAGCCCACTGCGTTAATGTGCAGCCCTTGAGGATGTACACTTTGTGTAAGCTCCATACTGATGAACACTGACCAATAGAATGAGACAAACTGGAGCAACTGCACATGAGCCTTAGCTCAACATGCGGGGCTACAAGCAGGGCTAGGAGTCAGCTACAAGGGTATAAAGCCTCTCAGAATATTATTTAAAAATAATATCAATTTCCGACAATTTAATTTAGTTTAATATTAGATTCATTCAGTACAGGACTGAACACAAGATGGATGCCGCTGTCATACGCAACACTTCAGCAGTTCCTTCACCCACAAAAACACCTACACCAGGCCATATGGAACTGATGTTATTTTTAGTAAAAGATAACATAATCTCTCTCTCTCTCTCTCTCTCTCTCTCTCTCTCTCTCTCTCTCTCTCTCTCTCTCTCTCTCTCTCTCTCTCTTTTATGTGAAGCATGTGGTCTTTAGGTGGGATAGGTTTCCTCCAGTGCTGACTTTCATTTAGCCATGTAAGTGTTACTAATGAGATCCTGGCTACTTTAGTTTCTTTTTCTTCTTTTCTTCTTCTTCTTCTTCCTCTCTCTCTCTCTCTCTCTCTCTCTCTCTCTCTCTCTCTCTCTCTCTCTCTCTCTCTCTCTCTCTCCTTCAGATGAAATGATGCCAGACATCTCTTGTTGGCATCTTTGGTTTCACTCTTTTTAAAAAAAAGTCGGTCCTAAGTTACGAGACAGATTTAAAAGAGAGGGTAACCCATCTCTGAGGGCTTTGGTGTGTTCTGTAGGTGCTCTGGTGTCCTCCCACAGCCCAAAACACATAGATGATAGATGAGCTGGCTGTGTGAAATTGTCCACAGTAACGTGTGTGTGTGTGTGTTTGTGTGAGTGACTGCATTATGACCCTTAGGGGTCAAATAGAAAGTAAAGCTATGCTATATTTTATGAAATATGTATGTTATTTATGAATGTGTGTGTGTGTGTGTGTGTGTGTGTGTGTGTGTGTGTGTGTGTGTGTGTGTGTGTGTGAGAGAGAGAGAGAGAAGTGTTTATTTAAACTGGCAGGATCCCCCATCATTCCCCAGTGCTCCAGTAAGCATCAGGTGTTCCATGCGCTTCCCCTCGATGCACTCTGGGACATTTGGTCCACCCACACCAGCAGGAAGCTCGGTTCACACTCAGGGACCAGCTCTTCACAAATTGACTGTGTTCTTTTACTGTTGTCCTCCCTTCCTGTTCAAGAAGTGCTCCATGGGGCCAAAGGTTTGAAGGCAACCCTAATAATGAGCGCATTCAGCTTCTTTAAGGTTCACCCACCGTCCAAACAGATGTTCAGCCATGGACACAATGTTTTTATCATCTGCAGAGGACAGCATGAAATGTAGTAGGGCTCCGGAGCAGCTGCACATGAGACTAAGGTCACCATGGATAATGTCAAGTGTATCCTGAAGGGGATTAAACCCCCCAAACTTTGACTGTGGAGAAGTGATACTGTGTTCTCTAAAGTAACTCGTGTCCGCTAGATGTCTTTGGTATAAACTAGAGTAATGGTTCTGGTCCAGAACTCATCATCCAACATCTGTATCTAAAGTCGCTGCCATCAAATCCTCACAGCAAGGTTACAGCATCTGATGTAAAACCCCCGAAATGCAAAAGGCTACTGCAGCACAGGGAGGGGGACAAAATCTATTAATGCACTTTAAAATAACAGTATATATGTTTATAAATTGTTTAAAATATGTTTATTACATTATTATTAATTAGGTTGTAAAGGTCATTAATAACCATTTGACACCAGATAAGGGCAACAGTGACCTTTGGTCTAATACTGTGTCAGAAAACTTACTGAAAATGTGGAGGTAAAGAATAAGCTCAGACCAGAGGATGTGATTATAGTCAGTTCATATGTTAAGGTACACACCACATTATCATCAATATCTAAAAACACATTCCATCTGTGGTTAGTTGATTCAAATTGGATGTTAAATGGTTAAACTTATTAACTGTATGTGCTAAAGCTGACAGGCTTAATGCTGACTGATTGAAAAGAAATTAAGATCAGTATCTTACAAGATCTGAGGTTTAACAGTGCAGATGAGTGGGATCACTATTTGGCAAATAACGGGTCACTGTTAACATTTATATTGCCGTTACAAATGATTATCAATGACTTTCATTGTGTTTATAACCTTTTTAATAGCCATTAATAAACGGAGGGTATATGCCACTCCCAACAAACACACACACACACACACACACACACACACACACACACATATGTTTGGTTGGTTGGAACATGTTTGGTTGGTTGGACCATGTTTGGTTGGTTGGGCCTTGTTTGGTTGGTTGGACCATGTTTGGTTGGTTGGGCCATGTTTGGTTGGTTGGGCCATGTTTGGTTGGTTGGGCCTTGTTTGGTTGGTTGGACCATGTTTGGTTGGTTGGACCATGTTTGGTTGGTTGGGCCTTGTTTGGTTGGTTGGACCATGTTTGGTTGGTTGGACCATGTTTGCTTGGTTGGGCCTTGTTTGGTTGGTTGGACCATGTTTGGTTGGTTGGGCCATGTTTGGTTGGTTGGGCCATGTTTGGTTGGTTGGGCCTTGTTTGGTTGGTTGGGCCTTGTTTGGTTGGTTGGACCATGTTTGGTTGGTTGGAACATGTTTGGTTGGTTGGGGCATGTTTGGTTGGTTGGGCCTTGTTTGGTTGGTTGGACCATGTTTGGTTGGTTGGACCATGTTTGGTTGGTTGGGCCTTGTTTGGTTGGTTGGACCATGTTTGGTTGGTTGGACCATGTTTGGTTGGTTGGACCATGTTTGGTTGGTTGGACCATGTTTGGTTGGTTGGGCCTTGTTTGTTTGGTTGGACCATGCTGTGAAGGCTCTGATCACATTCCTCTTTTTAAAGGAGCGAAAGTGGAGGAAGAGGAAAGAAAGTCGAAGTGCACTGAGGCAGACGCAGGTTTTTTCTCAGAGCTCGGAGCAGATGGCGAGCACATTTTGCACATCATTTGTGAATGATTTCAAAATCTATTTATCTATTCCGAAGAGATCGCTGGAATCCCCATCTGCCTCTTTTTTCTCCTCTGCTTCATAATCGTTTCCATCCCTCCATCCGTCCGACGGGGAGCGGAGAGGAAGATATTGGCTCGGAGGAAGGGAATGAGAGAAGGGGAAGTAGAGAGAGAGAGAGAGGGAGAGAGAGAGAGCAGGAAAGATAGAGGAGTGCTGTCATAAACAATGTTATATAGCCACTGTTCAACATCAGGTAGCTCGCCGCAGTGCCATGAGTGAGTGACTTTAATGTGTATTGCAGCTTCTATACACTCGCTGCGTGGCCAAAAGTATGTGGACAAACCCACATACACCCAACAGGTCTGAGATGAAGTCTTGACTTGCGTGGGTAGTTCTGTGATGCTAACCCAAGCTAAATGAACTGGATGGTGCTCCAGTTCTGCTGGGGGGGAGATGCCCCTCCAAGCAACACTTAGCATTGAGCCTGATGAGGTTACTCTCATGTGCAGCTGCTCCATAGCACTGCATTTCATGTTTATCTATGGAGATGATGCGAGTAACTGAAGAAACTGTGTTCACCAATTATACCAGTGTCTGTAAACTTATGGACATACAGTGCAGCCGCAGTATGAGAGGGAAACACACAGATCACGAATGTAATATACATTCAGTGTTGAACATTCCAGGTACAGCTGTGAGCAATAGTTTGGGCACCCTTATATTTGACCGAACACATTCTGTACAAAGAACACACTTCTACTTTGATTACGTTGATAAAACATGGCCTGCGCTGAAGCCATTTTTATGCCTATGTTTAAATAGGAGTTATGGGCTAGGTTTTCCTGAAAAGACAAGTGTGTGCTCTGCTAAAGGTGAGCTCTCATTGTATTACGCCGCCTGATGTTCCCCCTGATTCTCGGTCGAGCCGAGCCTGTGAGGGTTGGCTGGAGTCTGCAGAGTTTTGAGCAGTCAGAGTGGACTTTTGGGGGAAAAGTTGAGTAGTGTGCAGATTTTCTGCCTCCTGATCAGACCAGCCAGAGCATATCAAACATGTTTGGACTTCTAGTAGTGTGTACGGGTCACTGACTCCAGTCTGAACAGGTCCTGTCCGTAGCCAACGAAAATTATTACTGATTGGGATCTTGGCGTGTGATACTTCGGCGCCACTGATGGAGGAATGAAATCAGAAACAGAGCACAGCATCTGCCTCGTACCCAGGGGCATTGTCTATGAGTGGGCTGGAGTGGGCATCGCCCACCCGGAGTCTTCTTTTGATGTCGTCCTGTGTTCTAAAAATAAAATTTTAGGTTTTCGGTTCAAAAAACAACAACATCGTTGTATCGCCTCTGCTCACACGTAGAGTAGCCTCCCATAGGTGCTATGTTAATCCCCTCCTATGCTTGCTGCCATTTTATTTCTTTGGGTCTGTGCACATGGTGGAGTGACAGCAGCAAGCTGTTGTAGTTCCACGTTTCTATCTGCATCTCCCTGGTCGTATGAGTCACTTGTGGTTCTTGGGGCATGCTCGGTTCAGTCTGCTTCAGTTCAGCAGCAGGTTGAAGTCCTGTCTGTTGTGTCTTGTGGTTTAGTGTGTAACTGAAAAATGACTAATCCCTATAACAAAATCAACAGATACCTTTTTGTCTTTTTATAATCGTTTGTCACCTGAAAAGTAGAGGTCAGGCCAAAGCACAGCTTCTACAATGAAGTAGTGCTGTAAAACCTTAATAGAGGATGTATGCGAATAGCTTTTTAATGATCATTTCCTACTTAGTGCACTTCATAGGGGGCCAATAGTGATTTGAGACACAGCTTTAGAAAATTAACAAAACATGCCGTTAGAGCAGTTATCCAAGTGTTTGAACACAACTATGTTTGACTGAAGGTCCTGTGTGTGTGTGTGTGTGTGTGTGTGTGTGTGTGTGTGTGTGTGTGTGTGTGTGTAGTAGTAGCTTGCCTTGGTAACTGTTGCCAAGCTGGACAAACACTGCACCACACACACAAAGTTTCAATTGACAAACAAACATTTACTCATGTGTAGTGCAGCTCTTACGGAACCTGGACCAGAATGAGCTGGACTTAATTTAAAGCCCTGCTGGAGTTCACCGTTTAGTTTTAAAGACCGTAATTCAATTTAAACTGGACGTCTATTGATCTATGGAGCTGTTAGCGTCTGTCTGCACTCGTAGGATCCAGGAGCCAGAAATAGAAAGGTCTTTTCGGTGAATGTTTACAAGTTAGCTGCTAACGGAACGCGACTGAGGCGGAGTGCATATGTAAGTTTGGACTGTTAGCCCATGGTTGAAACAATAGCTATACTACTCAGTACATGTCTCATGGTACTCCAGAAAACGCTCTGGACCACACCCATGAGGGGTTAAAGAACCCTCTAGCTGACACTTAGGCCGATAATACAACGTGGTGCGCCATAACGTAGCTGAATTCACTCATTAGAATGGGTGTCCAAACACGTCTGGACACATGGTGGACACAGAGCTATTCCATGTCCACTTATGTTGATACAGAGAAAAACATACGAGTCTTACGGCTGTTTTTCCTCCCCGCAGGCCCAGACCTACCTCAGCGCCCATCATAACTTTAAGCATGCTGTAAATGCGCAAGTAATTAAAGTAGCTGCTTGTGATATTTACTGCATTTACAGCTGCGCATGCGATTTAAAAAATAAATAAAATAAATAAAAACAAATACTCCATCACGAAAATCCACATTTCATGTTCCGTGATTATTTTTTGGACAAACGTGTGTTTGTTTTGTTTGGGTTCTTCCAGCACATTGGCACCTGAGCAAAAGTTTTCATCCCCCCCTTCCAAACAAATAATGGCAGTGTAGCACATCCATCAAACAGGAGCTACAGCCATCCACTCAGGCTAATGCTGCACTAATGCTTTGTCCAGGTTCTCCGAAAGCTAACTGCCCACAGGTCTGCTATCTCCATTTAGCCTATAGCAGAGCTGAGGAAAACCTATTATCACTTCAGCTGAAAGACGTATAAGAAAATACCTCATACAGGATCCAGCAGCTTCAGAATCCAGTGCTGAGTGGGATGCAGGGTTATAAATCTTCTTTTTATTCAACAAGCTGCGCTGCTGCTTTACTTTACATGGTGCAAAGAAAATATATATATATATTAAACACCGCAGACAAATAGCTAATGATTACATGAGGATGGTTATAGTACTTTTCCCATCATTTTTAAGTCACATACTTTAATACATAGTAATTACATAGTATTCAATTAACACGCTTCAGTCTGCATTTGACATGTATGTTATTATATCGTTATTGTATAGTAATTATATAATAACTACATTTATATTCAGAGTGATTTGCTGTTGGAAGGCTTCAATGCTGACATTTTTGGTAACACTTCCTATGAAGCCCATATTTATAAGCCTTTATAACTACAGTTATAACCGTTTATAATTTGGTAATAATGCTTCATAAACATACTTATAAACTCTAATAATGCCTCATAAGGCTCTTATAATGAACTATAATTATTTATCTTGTACCTTATAAATATGTAGTAACAAAGGTGTCGCTAATACCTTTTAAATGTATAATAACCTGTGCATATTTATAACGCACCTATAATACATTTTACCAATTATAAACATATTACTGATGCTTAAAATGTATAATAGAGCCCATATTTATAAGCCGTTATAAAGAAAATGTATAACTCTTTTTAACTTTGTTATAATGCTGTGTAAGCATACAAATAAACTCTAATAAGGCCTCAAAAGGCATTATAATGAATAGCGACACTTTTGTTACTACATATTTATAAGGTACAAGATAAATAATTGTAGTTCATTATAAGAGCCTTATGAGGCATTATTCGAGTTTATAAGTATGTATACGAAGCATTATAACCAAATTATAAATGGTTATAACTGTAGTTATAAAGGCTTATAAATATGGGCTTCATAGAAAGTCTTACTACATTTTTCTTCTCTTCACCTCTTTTAAGTTATTCTTCTTTCCACACACTTTCCATCAACATTAAATCTTTGTTATAAACATATAAAGCGAAATCTCCTTCTCAGTTCAGTTGAACAAATGATTGTAATAATGTTTGGCTTAAGAATAATAACTTTTTACTTGCACTTGTTTCTCGTTAGCCAGCTTCTCAGAGAGAAAGATAGAGAAAGCGAGATGGAGACAGATGGAGGCAGCTCTTTTTATCAGCCATTAGCTCTATAAACATTAAACCATCCGTATGGCAGACTTACAGATTCATAGATTCCTGGAGGAAGATTTATTCCCACCAATCCTACCTCATACTGGAACACATTTGCAGTGTATAGAGTTTTAAAGGGAATACAGAACTCACAGGATGCCAAAAATGTTACCTTTGTTCCACTGAAGTCATTCTGAGGCTCTGCACACACAAAATATATTGTCTACCCACAAATATGCAGCTCTTTTTTTACTTTTTATTTTTTTATTACAGGTGTCTTTATGGCAGTGCTCCTTGAGCCAGGTCCTGGTGGGCCTCTGCCCTGAATGCTGTGTTCTCCTCACTTCAACTTCAGAAGGGACTGTTAATTTATCTCATTGTTTCTGTCAGGGAGTTGGGAGCAGAGAGAGAGAGAGAGAGAGAATGGATTTAGCAGTACAGTCCTTCACATTAAACTGAACTAAGCCTATTTTAAACAGGGCTACTTCTGTGTGGGAGACCCCCTCTATGTAGCATACACTCGTTCATTTGGGGACTATAAAAAGCAGTTTCATTATTCAACTCATTTGTAACATTTTCAGGGCGGCACCGAGGTGCAGCAGGGAGTGTCGCAGTCACACAGCTCCAGGGACATGGAGGTTGTGGGTTTGATTTCCGCTCCGGGTGACTGTCTGTGAGGAGTTGGTGTGTTCTCCCTGTGTCCGTGTGGGTTTCCTCCGGGTGCTCCGGTTTCCTCCCACAGTCCCCAAACACACGTTGGTAGGTGGATTGGCGACTCAAAAGTGTCCGTAGGTGTGAGTGTGTGAGTGACTGTGTGTGTTGCCCTGTGAAGGACTGGCGCCCCCTCCAGGGTGTATTCCCACCTTGCGCCCAAGGCTCTGGAACCACCGCGACCCTGAACTGGATAAGTGGTTACAGATAATGAATGAATGAATGAATGAATGAATGAATGAATGAATGAATGAATGTAACATTTTCCAGTAGGTGCTAATTCATAAGCTCATCAACACCTACGAAAGTCTTTCATGAAAAATGGCAACGCCTTCTGATCTTCTGAAAAGACCATTCCCAGGATCCATTCAGTGTGTAATAAACTAATTGGAACTAATATATTTGTGGATGTTAATGTGATTTTCTGGCAACCCAGCATCATCTAACTCTAGCACTGACCGTAACCCTACCCCTAAAACTCCCTAACCTTACTTTAAGTCCAATTTATACTTCTGCATTGAACTTAGGAAATGTGTTGGCACCAACCATAACCCATAGTCTACAGCATAGCCTGGTGAGCACCTCTACAGAAACGTAACTATGTGTTGCGTCGATGCAGAACGCAATGAATGTGATTGGTCAGTAGTCGGACGGACATTGTTTAAGTTGAACTGAAGAAGTACTGAAACATGGACATGGACAAATTCATAGCGAGAGATTTCCTCAGACATGGCGTGGATGTCAGGGATGAATAAAAAGCCTGAACACAAGAAATATACTGATCTCTCAGGAAAAAATATAATAATAATAATAATATTAGTAGGAGAAGCAGCTTTGTATTTGTTTCTTTCCTGGCACCTCGTGTAAACTCCGCTCTGTCCCAAACAACAACTTACCCCCTAAATAGTGCACTTTAAAAGTTTAATTTCACAACACCACTACATTGTGTACTACATAGTGGATGATGGTTGAGGTTGAGCCCTAGTGTTGTGGTGGTGTTGTGGCTGCAGAGTGGTGCAAACACCAACACCGAAGTATAAACGCCCACAATGGCATAGGCTCAGGGTTGAGTCAACGCAGAGGTAAACATCTTACGTATGTATGAGTGATATAGCTTCATAAATGAACACCTACAGCAAACGTCGACCTCAAACTCCTGCTCACTGACTGTGTCCTGCTCCTGTGCAGGGTGTGGGATTGTAGCTAAAGGAAACAAACAAACTGTCCTCTTAGTTCCTCTTTATGGTTCACTCTTGGTCAGAAACGTTGGCTTTACCTCAGAGCGAATGGTCAGAGGTGTCGAGGTGAACTATCTGATGGAATCTTTAGTGGGATTTTCACCTTCTCTGAGCCCAGTGTGGCAGGACATGTGTATATATTTTCATAAAGCTCATAATGGCTGGCTGATGACATAATTTCCTTTACAGCTCTCCATATCTCGTCCGCTGGGGGAGACACGAAGAGACAATGACCTTATAATTGTCCGGTTCCAGGCAGCTGCTCTGCTCAAACCCTGAGAGTCACACAGTGAGCATGAACGTGCTTTAAAGACTACTTCAGGATTCTGTTGGATGGATTTCTACAGTTGGCCTGACAATAGGGCTGAATGTATTTGCAGCGCTGGGCCGTTTTCTGGCTCAAAATAAACGCAGCTCCTCTGACTAGGCGTTAAGTCACGATGTCTTATAACAACCATGAGAGCTTGGCCGCTCATCAGAAGTCTGGAACCCTGAGGAGAAGGCCTGTGGTGTTAGGACTCGAGAGAGTCCTTTGTATTAAATGATAATATAATGAAAGACGAAGTTTACCAAGTTTTCCCAATATCCCCGAATGGAGTCGATCGGCCAAGACACACTGGGCGCCTCACAGTTGTGTTTGTAGTTTTAGCGCTGGAGCTACAGGGCCAATGTTACGAACACAGACAAAGGAAGATAGAACTCAACCAGTGAGCATCAGGATAAAGCCTGGGGTTATCCATTTGATATCGGCTCCCACGTTGATTTCAGCTTTCCATGGAAATCAGCCGCCACACCTTTAACGTTCAGTCTTAGAAGCTGTTGCTTCTTATTATTTGCTTCACACATCTGAACGCTACATCTGGGTTCTGGGGCGGACTGCCCATTCCTGGGACATTTCCTGGGTTTTCCAGAGTGAAAGATGCATTATTTCTTGCCACTTTTCCACAATTAGTCATGTCTGGCTCCTCATTTTCTTTCTTTTTTTTTGATGATACCAGGCTAATGTAGCTGTATTAACACAAACGATGTACGTTTAAATTTCCCTCCATTGAAAATTGAGTGTTTACATTTGTAACATGTCTATATGGTATTGGGGCGGCACGGTGGTGCAGCAGGTAGTGGTTCAAGTCCCGCTCTGGGTCTGTGAGGAGTTTGATGTGTTCTCCCAGTGTCTGTATGGGTTTCCTCCTGGTGCTCTGGTTTCCTCCCTCAGTCCAAAAACACACGTTGGTAGGTGAATTGGTGACTCAAAAGTGTCCATAGGTGTGAGTGTGTGAGTGAATGTGTGAGTGTGTGTCGCCCTGTGAAGGACTGGCCCAGTGATTCCGGGTAGGCTCTAGACCCACCTCGTCCCTGAACTGGATAAGACTGACTGAACGTATGGTGTTGGTTATGAGAAAAATAAGTAAAATAAGTTATCGATATCATGGCCGAGCACATGGGCAACATTTACACGTATAAATCCTTGCATTTTGTCGCTTCTGAGAATCTTCAGGAGCCGTCCTCAATTGCTTACATCTCACAGTAGTGAGTAGGGAGTCTTGGTTCCTCTCTTTGTTTCCTTCTCCTTCTCTGAGGGAGTTTTCCTTGCTGTTGCTTTGTCAGCTTGCTCACCGGGGGGTTTGTTTTATACCTTGTCAATCTTCTGTCACATTACTGGATTTCTGCAAAGCTGCCTCATGGCAAAAGTGCTACACAAATGAATTAGGACTGATTGTTTGATTCGGAACTTATGTCAGGGCGCCTGGCCATCCCTACACACAGTATAGAGGGGAATGCAGTGCACATCATAAAATCAATTCATCTGAATAGCCTCGAGTCGAGTTTAAACCACGTCCTACTTAAAAACTCACCCTCACTGCACTGTACGCTGTGTTTTATATTTAATTCAACTGTTTTAAAACAAAAGTTTTGATTTATTAGAAAAGGTAAGTACAGTGGAGGGCGGCATGGTGGTGCAGCAGGTAGGTGTCGCAGTCACACAGCTCCAGGGGCCTGGAGGTTGTGGGTTCGATTCTCGCTCCGGGTGACTGTCTGTGAGGAGTGTGGTGTGTTCTCCCTGTGTCTGCGTGGGTTTCCTCCGGGTGACTGTCTGTGAGGAGTGTGGTGTGTTCTCCCTGTGTCTGCGTGGGTTTCCTCCGAGTGACTGTCTGTGAGGAGTGTGGTGTGTTCTCCCTGTGTCTGCGTGGGTTTCCTCCGGGTGACTGTCTGTGAGGAGTGTGGTGTGTTCTCCCTGTGTCAGAGTGGGTTTCCTCCAGGTGCTCCGGTTTCCTCCCACAGTCCAAAAACACATGTTGGTAGGTGGATTGGCGACTCAAAAGTGTCCGTAGGTGTGAGTGTGTGAGTGAATGTGTGTGTGTTGCCCTGTGAAGGACTGGCGCCCCCTCCAGGGTGTATTCCTACCTTGCGCCCAATGATTCCAGGTAGGCTCTGGACCCACCATGACCCTGAATTGGATAAGGGTTACTGATAATGAATGAATGAATGAATGAATGAAGTACAGTGGAACCTCGGTTAGCGAACGCCTCGGTTAGTGAACAAATTGTAATAAAAATTAGTACCGGTTAGCGAACAAAATTTCGGGTTGCGTACAGAGGGCACGCGTCCGTTCATCTCAAACCAAGCATCATTCGCGCTCGAGACACAGTTACGTTCAGTTCGTTATCGTTCTGCTTCCTTCTGTGTTACTTCTCAAGTAAATCTCACGTTCATTGATTAAAGAAATGTGTGCAAAGTGGGGGGAATTGCAATTGTTCGTAGAAAAATCTTTCCCTAACAGTGCGGTAGGCAACGGGAGCTTAAACATGTTCAATGACAATGTGATGTCACAAAGTTTTACAAAACAGGCAGAAGCAACAGACATTGGACAAGTTTTTTCCTTCGATCTCAAAGCGACAGAAAAGCGAAGTCACCTCGGAATTCGCAATGCCAGTTGTTCTCATGGAGGGGGATTCCCCTTCCAAGCGGTAATTCCACCCTTCCTCCCCACACCTCCATCTAATCATTATATACATTTTCTTATGTTTAAATGCTTTCTTTAATGTTAGTATGTATATTTAACTCTTTATGAACGGTATTATAACTGTTCTCATTAAAAACAAACATACCTATATAACCTTTAACACTTATATATTAGCGAGTCACCAGGGGCTGGGAACCAGTTATTTCTATTTCCTTTAATTCCTATGGGTAAAATAATTTCGGATAGCGAACATTTCCGATTACAACCAACTTTCTGGAACGGATTGTGGTCGTTAACTGATGTTCCCCTGTACATTTATTCGAATAATTACACATTTAAAAATGTTCTATATTTAATAAAAAACACACAATTTTTTTTTTATTTTACGTTACACTTCTATAGCACTTTTCGAGATACCCACGGACACTTTAATATCAACACTCAGCATTCAGTCCACACACACACTGGCAAGAAGCAGCAGCCAAACGAGCACAGCGTACTCTCAGCCAGAAATGACCGTCCACCTGGAGGACTGCAAAGGGCACTAGGGTCTCACCCAAGATAGAGCGCCAATCCATCACATTCACTCATTCATTGACATACACACTCATCCACTCACATCAGGACAGTTATTACAGAAGCCAGTTCACCTCACCTCCATGTTTTTTTTAACTGTGGGAGGAAGCCGGAGACCCCGGAGGAAACCCACGCAGACACAGGGAGAACATGGAAACCACCAGAAGTTTTGCCCAGGATGTTTTACAGTAGAATTATTGAGCACAGCAAATCAAGGTTTTTTTTGTAAATATAATAACTTGATGTTTTAAGGTACACTTTACACATCATTACACATTACTTACCTTTAAAGGAACTGGTTTACTCCATTTTTTTTAAGTCAGTTGAACTTATCCAGGCCAAAAGATATATATTTTGTTTGGAGGCCTTCTCAAATATTGATCTATTCCAGAGGTGAAGATGTTTCATTTTTATCATCTTTCACAATGATGCTTCGCACTCCAGATGATGATGTAACCCAGTCCTCATCAGCAGTACATACAGCTAAGGGTTTCACATCACAGCAAGAGCTTCTCAGCATCTTCACGTCCTTTCAGACCCAGGGTGCTGAACTCTGCAGTGGAAACGTAGACATAACTGTGGATTTGCTGAGATCTGAAGCTGAGATTGGAGCTTGTATATTTTTGTCTGCTGTTTATCTGAAGGGGAGAGCTTTGGTGAGGTCTTGCGAGGCTCTCATTAAATCATTTCTCGAACTCCAGTTTTCCATGTGCTTTATCAAACGTACCATCTCC
Source organism: Hoplias malabaricus (assembly GCF_029633855.1). Lineage (NCBI taxonomy): Eukaryota > Metazoa > Chordata > Actinopteri > Characiformes > Erythrinidae > Hoplias > Hoplias malabaricus. The sequence continues at coordinate 2,782,940 of NC_089807.1, read as the reverse complement.
TGAGTAACAGACGTTTGAGGAAAAACTGGGCAAATGTGGACAAGAGCCTACGGTTTTGAATTTTGCCTCAAGTTACCACCGCCACATTTCCATGCCTTCCTTCATATGAAATCAATAGCTTAGAAAGAAGTGCTTTCAAATAACGCTGGAGCATCATGAGGTGAGCCGTAATCTAATGAATCGGTGGGATATAGGGTTAGTCCCAGTGTAGCAGTTCAGAACAGCTGCTACGAGAAAACGGCAACTTACAGCAAGTGTAGCCATGCATAGTCAAGAGAGAGAGAGAGAGAGAGAGAGAGAGAGAGAGAGAGAGAGAGAGAGAGCAGAAATCCCCACAGGTTGAGTTTTGATTATGTTAACCTGCTGAGTTGACTGCTACACTTTGCATCTCTTCATTTTCCTTTGGCCTGTTGCTATGCTGCCAAAATATTATTCCTACAAAGTTATGTTTCCGTCCTTGAGAAACAGTCCTTACCATCAGAGGAGAGGGGAAAATAAAGAGAAAAAAGGAGGAATCGCAACGATGAAACATCCAGGAGTCGGCGGAGGAAAGAAGAAGCCAGATATTTAATCACTTCCATATCTCCTCGAGAGTCCCCAGCCGATGGAATATTTTCTTACTGCCAGTCACAAAACGGCATGACATCATCTTTAATTCTCTTACACAACATGTGTGTACTTGAATACTCTGATCGAGGAGTCATTACCAGCGCAGGAGGCAGTGGAAGGGTTTACATTACAAAGCAAAATCCAGAAAAGGGTGGGGATAGATGAAGAGATTGTTATTTAATTTACTGTTTTAACACGGACATATGCTCCCTGTTTTTGGGCTCTTAATGAAATATCTGTGAACCGTGTTGGTCAAAATACCACAGGGATCAAACCTGGCAGCAGCGTTCTTGCCCGGCCTAAACAGCCCTGTTCCCTGTTGAGCTCCATCACAAACTCGCCGCTTGTAAAATTTCTAAAGTTACAGTATAGTTTTCACATCTGTTTTTATCCAACTCACAACAGCGGCTCGTAATATTACCCCCGAGGGGTTCTGAAGAGGTTCAAACACTCCTTGGGTCGGTGGCTGCCAAAAATCTCCAGCAAAAGCCGAACGCGCAAAAAGGAAAACTGATCTGTGAGAACTAGGGCACGGAGCCGTGTTCAGTCCAAAGAAACACAAACGTTAGAGAAGGAGTTTTGTGACATCACCGGCTCCATTTTGTGGCCGAGCTGTGCCTGAAAAAGTGACAAGATAAAAGCAAACCGAGAAGCAACATTAGGCTACATTCACACAGCTGTTAAAAGTGGATCAAATCAATGTCACCTTTGTCTGTTCCTAACTGAGCCTCAGGCACAAAAGAACAATGCTTCTGTTCCGTCCACAGCACTTTCATTCTGAAAGAGAACACACTGGGTTCTCAGCGCTGTTTCACAAAATGACCATTTTCTTTTGTTCCAAATAATTTCTATGTGAAAAACATATTAATAAAACATGAGCTGACTCCTAAAGTCAGTGATTAAACACCGGCCAGGGCTTATGAATGATTCTTTCACTCTAAGTGCAAATTAACTGCCACTAAATAATTGATAAGGAACTGCTACAAAATAAATTCTTCTCATGTTTGTTTTTTAAAAACACGTCATTCAAATAACCACAAGTTTTACTTCCTCATGAATGTGTGACAGGAACTTGGATTAAAACATTTTACATGTTTTTCACTTCCCAACACTTTTTTACAAAATGAAAAAGCTACAGGGCGTGGCACGGTGGTGCAGCAGGTAGTGGCGCAGTCACACAGCTCCCGGTGACTGTCTGTGAGGAGTGTGGTGTGTTCTCCCTGTGTCTGCGTGAGTTTCCTCCGGGTGACTGTCTGTGAGGAGTGTGGTGTGTTCTCCCTGTGTCTGCGTGGGTTTCCTCCGGGTGACTGTCTGTGAGGAGTGTGGTGTGTTCTCCCTGTGTCTGCGTGGGTTTCCTCTGGGTGACTGTCTGTGAGGAGTGTGGTGTGTTCTCCCTGTGTCTGTGTGGGTTTCCTCTGGGTGACTGTCTGTGAGGAGTGTGGTGTGTTCTCCCTGTGTCTGTGTGGGTTTCCTCTGGGTGACTGTCTGTGAGGAGTGTGGTGTGTTCTCCCTGTGTCTGCGTGGGTTTCCTCCGGGTGACTGTCTGTGAGGAGTGTGGTGTGTTCTCCCTGTGTCTGCGTGGGTTTCCTCCGGGTGACTGTCTGTGAGGAGTGTGGTGTGTTCTCCCTGTGTCTGTGTGGGTTTCCTCTGGGTGACTGTCTGTGAGGAGTGTGGTGTGTTCTCCCTGTGTCTGTGTGGGTTTCCTCTGGGTGACTGTCTGTGAGGAGTGTGGTGTGTTCTCCCTGTGTCTGCGTGGGTTTCCTCCGGGTGACTGTCTGTGAGGAGTGTGGTGTGTTCTCCCTGTGTCTGCGTGGGTTTCCTCCGGGTGCTCCGGTTTCCTCCCACGGTCCAAAAACACACATTGGTAGTTGGATTGGTGACTCAAAATTGTTCGTGTGTGAGTGAATGTGTGTGTGTGTGTGTGTGTGTGTGTGTGAGTCACATAAATATTAGTCCGATGCTGTGACTGGAGAGACTCAGATGAGGAGGCGGGACAACCCTAAAGCTTCTGCGTTGCCAGTAAAATGCAGCATAAAATTAGAAAGACTCATTTCATTCATGATTTCTGACTCAGGTAGCACACAGAAAACTGACTGAGTGCTCTGTTTTATCAGTGTGTGTGTTGGTGGCCCCCTAAATAAATGTGCACATGCACTGAACACAGTCATTTATTTCCATAATATGTCCCCATTAAAATGTACTGCATTTATTATAACTTTTATTATTAAAACAGGTCCTCAGCACTGAAAACAAGGCTAACAAAGGACGCAGCACAACAGCTGGAGTACAGTCTGTAACTGGAGAACTAAATAGTGCACCTATAAGGTCTGTAAAACCGATATAAAAGACAATGATCATAGAAATATGAACGTTAGTGATATATTTTGTTGATTGCTGTATGTATAAATCTCTTTAAAGTTAATGTATCAAAAAAAAGACGTTAGCGGCAGGGCTTTTTTTTCAAGCTGCTTTCTGTTTTATCTCCGTCTGGGTCCAGGAGAAGGTACACAGATTGTATGAAGCTATAAATTTGTTTTGATGAGACTTTTATGTGATGTATTCCCGCGGTTCAAAGCAAGGAGTCTTGTACATGAGTCAAGAGCTTTGATATTTTTATCCAGCCTCAGGAATGCCGGAACAGTAGCTTTCACAAATCATACAGATCATTCCTGTTAACGGCCTGAAAGAAAGGGAAGAAAGGACAGGGGGCAGTAAATTGACTCAGAGGCAGGGGCCTTTTTCATTTTTTTTTGGCCTGTCCACTGCAAATGTGTCTCTAAAAAAAGTGCCTTTTTTTAATTATTATTGTTTTTTAGCTGTGCTGATTATTCACTGTGTTCTCCCTGTGTCTGCGTGGGTTTCCTCCGGGTGCTCCGGTTTCCTCCCACAGTCCAAAAACACACATTGGTAGGTGGATTGGTGACTCAAAAGTGTCCGTAGGTGTGAGTGTGTGAGTGTGTGTGTGTTGCCCTGTGAAGGACTGGTGCCCCCTCCAGGGTGTATTCCCGCCTTGCGCCCAATGATTCCAGGTAGGCTCTGGACCCACCGCGACCCTGAACTGGATAAGGGTTACAGATAATGAATGAATGAATGATTATTCACTTTAACGCTCAGAATTGTGTAAAACACAGACAACATGCCTCTTTTGCCTTCCCATTTTTATAGAAATAAAGGCTTTGCAGAGAAAGACACTCTCTGCCCTCATTTGGCCTTTTCACCAGCACAAGAGTAGAGTGACTATATTACACTGCATTTATTTTTACATTAATTTCTCATATTTGTCAAACTGCATCTGTTCTGTGTGTGAACATTTTCCATTCCACCTTAAACAGTGTAGTATTTAAAGTGAGACTGATAAATCTACTAGGGCCACATTATAATCGTTGCTCCATTTAAGGTGGAATTGGAAATTTTGCAGAAAACTGAAAACTTGCACCATTTAAGGTGGAATGGACAATTCTACCTGGGCCGCATAGTCATTTCAGGTCCATTTAAAGGAACACCAAGTAAGAATTGGGTGTTTGTTTGTTGTTTTTTGTTTGTCTTGTTTGTTTGTTTCTTTTTTGTTTTTGTTTTTGTTTCTTTTTATCCTGGGGCTCCTGCTACTGTAATTCATATTTACAGCACTGTACTGAAATCAAATGTGGAGGGGGATGGGGGGTGGGGTGGGTGTCTATCCATCCTCCAAAAGTTATATAGTACAGTTACACCACATTTGCATTTGGATTAGCAAAGACAGAGGCTCTGTTCTACCAATTACAGGTAAGTGAAGCTTCACAATCATTTTGAAGCTGTAATTTTAATGTAAAACTATTAAGTAGTGATCCTTTAAGGTGGAGAGGAAAGTTGGAATTGAATGTTGATAATAACCAGTAACTGCTGGAAAGTGAAGGAGAAAATGAGATTGGCATGGGCTGCTTTGCTTTGTAATAGGAAAATTATGGGGGAAGGTGGAGCCACACATCATACTACCACCAGCCAGCAGAGGCACTAGACCTGGGTCTATGACTTCACCTTTAATAGACGTTGTGCTTTCATGGTGACATTAGGCTCATGTACAACTGCTCCAGAGTATCTCAGGTCTTTTGACCTCTTTTCTATAGAGATCGACTTTAAATTAGCTGCAGTCAAAGGTGTGGACACATGCGTCCAGTCTTTTTAATAGGTTTTATGTTGCGCAGTGTGCTATCAGCACGTTTGAGTCCGGCTTTTATGCCCTGCCCTGTTCAGAACCAGAATCCAGGCTGAAATTACAAAGCTGTTACAAATACTTGGGTCTTTATGACAGCTCCTTAACCATTTCTCAAACTCAGTTTGCGACTTGCAGGTGGTTCAAATTGTAACTTAATCGGACGATTTCTGGCCAGCTTTATTGCAAGGGGCATTAGAAACTGCCCCTATATAAATATTAAATTTCCATTATTTTCTCCCTGTACAGTTGTGCAAATTGCAGGCGCTGAAAGCTTATTATTTTCCGAGCTATGTGGAGGCCGCCGAAGCCACCTGGAGTGCATAGACGCCTAGCGATACTTTAATTTACAATTACTTACAGCGAATTAGAATAAAAATATATCTGCGGGACCACCCCTGCCTCGTATAAAGCAAACCATATGTAGCAGATATTGCACAAAGATCAGAGGTTTTTATATATAAATATATATATATTTATCCCTCAGAGTTTCCCCAGAGGCCTGTTTTCGCCCCATAATGCAGCTGGCCTGACACCCCTCAGAGAGGTGCTGGGAAAGGCAGTGCACCCTGGGTAAAAATGACAGGGTAGAAACTTAAGTATGTGCGACTTTTCAAATGTTCCGGGCTTTTTGTTCAGCTGCAGAGAAATCATGGGAAAACCCTGACCCACACTGAACGTTTCTGCTGAGGCTGGTGTTGCCACTGGGCTTTGCACCAGATATATTTGACTTTCTTATTATTAGGTTAGATACATGTGATTGTTCCAGGGTTTTTTGACGTTTTCAGACCAGTTTGTTCCTCAGTATTTCCACAGAGCATTGGTGAAAAGGGAAGGAGATGAACAACAGAAAAACAATACAACTGCCGCTAGGATACGCATGCAGTCCTTGGTCAGTGACACCTGTTTCCCACAGTTCTGAGTCTGTATACTGAGCAGATGGCAGTAAACACGAGAAAGTCTTAGTTATTAAGTGTGTAAAGCTGCTGCTTCCATGTTCCACCAGAGAGTTTGGTGTCAGCGTCAATGGCTCAGCCGTCACTGTGAACATTAACTAACATTCCTTTCAGCTCAGTCAGTGTAACGTTGGTTGTTGTTCAATTTAAAACAAAGCAGTAAACCAGCAGTTAGCCATCCACCGAACGGAGCTGTCTGCTCAAAACCACCTCACATCTGGATCGACCATGTTTTCCAGATTTCTGCTGCATTCTGGTAAAGATAAAATTCAGAACTCCAAAGCCCCACCTATATCCAGACAAACACTAACCCATTAGTCACCCCAACCCCAGCCCAAACTCTGCTCTAATATCTTGGCCTAAATCTGCCTACATCTTGTCCCCAAGCCTAGACACATCCTAGTCTGTATCTTGTCCCAAAACACAGCCCATACCCTGCCAAAACCCTGGCCTTAAGGCTGCTCCAAATCTGACCCAAACCCAGCCCAAACCTGGTCAGAAAGCTGCCCAATCCCTGGCGTGAATCACACCCAGACACGCATATTCATGAGGTGATGACGACTTGGCCGCTGAAGCACAGTGAAGCTGTCAGAAACACTGTAGAACACTTGATGCACTTCAGAACGCTTATTTTTAATGTTTTTTGATGTTGTAAAGATGTAAAGCAGTGGTCCACTTCGGTGATGTTCTGGCAGAACTGGATTAATGACATTTATTAAGCCATGGACAGACCCTCTGGTCTCACCATGGACAGGCCTCGCTGCATTTGATTAGAACACAGAGCCTCACACTCTTCACCCTGCACCCTGGATTCATCCTGACGGGACCTTACTGAACCAGTCTGGCCCAGAGGAAGTCTTGGTCCTTCCCATTTATTACTCCCTTTTTCTCATGAAGGTTCTCCTGGGTTCCTATTAAGGGTTCCTCCTATTGCTCTTGGGCAGTTGTCAAAAAGATGCTTTTAGGTTATAACTAATGTCACTAGGATGGTTCACAGCTTGAGTCTTGGTTCCTGTCAGAGGTTCTTCCTCGTGCTTAATAGAGTTTATTTCCTGTTGAAAATAATCTGCTTCCTGTTCTTTTGCAGTTTTGTTCCTGGCGCTCTCATGAACGCTTTTCTGTTTGAGGCGATGTCTGAAGTGCACCATAAGAACATCAGTGAACTGAACTGAACTGAAGTGACCAGAGAGTCAGTTGGACCGAGACCGACAATTCCACTGTCGAGGTTTAACGAGCAGCGAGGGTATCGTATCCATCACTGCCTTCTTTGGGAGGGCTTGATTTATTTATTTACTTTATTTACTTACTTACTAACCAAGTACTTTGGCTCCCAGTCAGCCATGATTTCACTGCCTCCAATCTAGTAGGTGTACACTGCTATGAATGACACATATCACATAGTAAATACACTCAGATCATTATTTGGCGAATAACAGGATATCCAGATGGAGAGAGAGAGAGAGAGAGAGAGAGAGAGAGAGAGAGAGAGAGAGAGAGAGGGAGAGAGAGAGAGAGAAAGAGAGAGAGAGAGAGGGGGGGAGAGAGAGAGAGAGAGAGAGAGAGAGAGAGAGAGAGAGAACAATATAAAATAAGTAAAAAGAAATGTCAGAAAGTCAGGGAGAGAGAGAGAGAGAGAGAGAGAGAGAGAGAGAGAGAGAGAGAGAGAGAGTGAGAGGAAGCTGAAATAAATGGCCCATAAAAGCGCCCACAGCCAGCTCTGCTTCCAAGCCGCCATTAAACGCCATTAAATCTAAACACACTAAACAAACACTAAACAAACACAAAGCAATTACGCTTATTATTTCCATCCAGTCGTGAAGCGATAGCAGCCAATCAGTGAACACTGTACAGTGGCTTCATTAGAAAACCGCCTGCTTTCCTTTCTGCTCCTTTCTTTTATTCCCTTTCTGTTTTCTTTTCTCCATCAGTTCTTCCCTGGTCCCTGGTTCATTTGGAAGGAGCCCAAATGAAATTATTATCACTCCAAAGTTGCTCACTGCTGATTCTACTAAACAGCATCAGACAACAAATGAGACGAGAGACACATCTGTCCAGAAAACAGTGATAAAGCTACCGACTGACAGCAGTGAAACTGAGCAGGCTCTGAGCGCTGAGGAGGAGCGGAGGACTTCTGTCAGTGGTTCAGCTGCAGATAAACACCAGAGTTATTATCTCAGCACTGAGCTCAGAGTGAGACTAGCGATCTGAGATCTCCACTAGGACACCAGAGAGACACAGGGGAGATCCCTGAGCTCTTATTCTCAGGAGAAATACCTGAGCAGCAGGAGGCATCAAATAAAGTCTCCACAGTCTGAAACTACCGAGATTTTAAGAAGAACATAAAGAGCTATTAATGATGAACTAAAGAGATATTAATATATTTGTTTATTTTTTGTACAGTGGCCTGGTTTTGGGGGGTTTTGTGTTTTGTTGTGTTTTGTTTTTATTTTTTTAATTATCGTTATTTTCGACCAGTCCGACAGCCTGAGAATGGTGTGTGAGGAGAACATGGATTTGGCTCGCTCCAGCGTTACAGCGTTCCCTGGAGCTTGGCAGATAAAATCTGGAATTCTTACATTCTTGATCTTCATTCTATTTTTTTCTCTCACTCGCCCTGAAAATTGCATGTTATTTCCAACAAGCCATCTCTCCTATGGTTTACGTAAGCTCACAAAATATGTTACACATTTCACAGGCCAGTAGTTTTGGACGGGGGTCTCGTCTGGGTGGGGAAGAGAAGAACCGTCTTTTTTGGACATCTTAGAAGAACGATCTGTGAAAGAACGGTCTACTAAAGGCCAGCTGTTTCAAAAATAAGTAAATACAAATTTAAAAAGCACACACCCACTCCACTCTGACTCCCAGGGGCTTTACATGTATTATAATCCAAATTAATTTATCAAACCTGCGGCCCGTCTACCCAACCAGGCGGCGTAGAAGCAGCCTGCTGTTGGTGGTGGATACGAGAGGTCACTTAAGGCTTCGGCAGTGGTTTTAACATATGCCTGTGGTAAATTATATTGCGCTTTATTTCCAAATGTTATTTCCAAAGCCCTCCAGCCGGGGGCTTGTTCGTTTAATGCTGCAGTGACAGTCTGTACTCCACTGGGAAGGATGTACCCTACATGCTGAAACATTGTTATGAGAAGTTGATGGCAGGCTGATTAACATTAGTGAGGTCACATGCTGATATTGAACGATTAGATATGGATCACAATCACCGCTTCAACTCATCCCAAAGGTATTAGGTGGAGCTCCAGTTCCTCTGCTCCAAAGCCTAGTGCGGGTGGGGGTGGGGGTTGTTTACCCCTCCAGTCCACTCTTAGCATTGGGTATTGTGGCTTTACTCTAAGTGGAGCTGCTCTAGAGGCTCACATTCTGCTCCAGGATTTTCACAATGGGTGAAGCAGCAGGGTTTTGAATGTATTTTTGGACATATATAGTATATCACACTGTAAGCATTATATATATATATATATATATATATACTGCCCTCTAGAACTCTTGTAGTGTACTGCGATTTGTCAGAATGATAGTGTGGATCATATGAATGTGTAAAACATCCAAGAGCACTTCTTAAATTAACAAAAAAGGCCATGTCACCCCCTAGACTTCCTTGGGTTGCAGTGACATTATTTATTCATTTATTTATTTACATATTTTTGGCATGGGCGCCATATTGGAATCTGATTGTCTAGTTTCAGAGAGCAGCACTAATGTAAACAGATGGATAAATGTATCTAATGCACAGCTTCTCTTCCTGCACTGGAATCTTTTAACACTCAGAAGCACAGATTCCCACCGTGTATTTGCATCGGGCATCAGGGGCATAAAGGATCCCACAGTGCTGCACAATGAGGAGGAAAAAGGAATCTATTTTGATCTAATTTTAAAAATCTGCCACAACCTCACTTTTCAACAAGGTGCTTCATAAAAAAGCAAAAGACAAAAAGAGAACCAGCAACACTTGACTCAAGATGTAGATGATATTATATACCAACACGGTTCAGCACATTGGCTTTCATCAAGGAGACAGGAGTTAGCCATTAGCATTTTCCTCATAGGATCGAATAGAAAAATTAGCATGTCAGACTCTACTACATTTCTCTGCTCTTGTGACTGAATCTGTTTGAGTTATTCATACACAGATCATACACAAGCTTCAGTAATTGTGTTATTTTACTTGTGTTTTTATGTTCAGTGTGTAAGAGACTACAGACAGAAGCCACTTATTCTTTTGTGTCATTTTTTTCCCCTGATCCCGCTGTCCTTGCGTTCAGGGTGGAACAGATTTGTGGCGGATAAGGATTTATTACAACACTCTGTTTTGTTTTAAAGTTTAATAAAGTAGTCCTCCTTGTCTGAAAATGTGAGTTATCATTGAGCGATGTTTCCACAGCGCAGTGAAGCCGAGGTCAAATCTCAAATATCTCTCTACACCCTCCATAGGGTACACTATCTGTCATAACTCAAGTAGTCAACAATTATTTTTCGTCAATTATAACGTTCGTGTTTCCGTGTCAAATGTGTGTCTCAGTACTGTCTGGGTGCAGTGTTATTAGTTCTGTTATCTGTGGTGTACACTATGTAGGGAGTATGGCGTTACATTGGGACGCAGCCCTAACTCCTCTACTGACTGACAAAGAACAACAGAGCTGTTTAAAAACGAGACGTGACTAAGTGGCTCATGGATCCATACTTGTATTTATTTATTTTTAAAATCTAAATGATGACATCTAAAACTCCTAAAAGTTCTGAAAGGGAGTATAAACCTATTTAAACATCAGTTTTTAATTTGAGTTGTGTGTTTGCGTAATAAGTAGGTCCCTAATATGTTGGCTACTACACACAGTGACGTAAACAACCCAAGGACAGTCAATTACAACCAGTCAGAATTTCTGCACGAACCATATCCCCATTAAATATCACTATAAACCAGTTTTTACTCAGTCAACAGCTAGAGGGTGTTTATAATGTTAACAATGACCCCTAATTACAGAAGCACTAACGGGGAGAAAGGAAAGAAGCCACACAAAGCTGGGTGCCCCCAAACTTTTGATGGGCGCCGTGTTCAGGAGAGAGGGAGGGTTTGGGAGGTTGAAAAACGAGTGCAGGGGCCGAGGATGAATAAGTGTCCTTGCGAGACCCTGCCGTTTTTATGAGTGGAGTGGTGTTTTCTGTTTTAAACGCCATAACGTTTTATGAGGTGAAACGAGGGTCTCGCTCTTACCTGAGAAGAGCCTGGTCCTCGGCAGAGGAATGGGATTGGATCCAGATGGTCCGACTGCTGGCCCCCCGAGACTCTGTCGCTCGCCCAAACACACCCTCTCTCTCTCTCTCTCTCTCTCTCTCTCCCCTGAACATGCCCCCCTCTGACCCTGAGGGCTGCGCTCCACTTCTATAATATATTTCCGATAAGGCAGCTCTCCTGTTTCGCAGCAATCTAACACTAAGATAACACGAGAAACGCGGACATATAGACTTTCCCTGAAAAAACTGCTGGCTAATTAATTAATCAGTGAGCTCATATAATTAACAGAGTGGTTATCATAATATCAACACAGCCGTTTCCTCCGTGGGATCCAGTTTCTCCTGGACACGACCAAACGATATCCTGCTGTCAAAAGAAATCTGCCGGGATGTTTTTCCACACCTCCAGAAAGTTCCGTCTTAGAAGTTGGTTGCATATTCTGAGTAATGTTGCAGTCTGCGCCACATCCTTTCAGATCCATGGGCTTAGAGTTGTCCTCAAATGGTGGAAGGATGGACAGACATCACAAGACTTTTTTCAGATCAGAAATGAAGAGCTTGAGTTCCTCCTTATTCACAAAGATGAACATCATGATCTCTATCTGATATCTGTGCTCCCAGTGTCCGCGTGGGTTTCCTCCGGGTGACTGTCTGTGAGGAGTGTGGTGTGTTCTCCCTGTGTCTGCGTGGGTTTCCTCCGGGTGACTGTCTGTCAGGAGTGTGGCATGTTCTTTCTGTGTCGCGTGGGTTTCCTCCGGGTGACTCTCTGTGAGGAGTGTGGTGTGTTTTCCCTGTGTTTGCGTGGGTTTCCTCTGGGTGCTCCGGTTTCCTCCCACAGTCCAAAAACAGACGTTGGTAGGTGGATTGGTGACTCAAAAGTGTCCGTAGGTGTGAGTGTGTGAGTGAATGTGTGAGTGTGTCTGTGTTGCCCTGTGAAGGACTGGCGCCCCCTCCAGGGTGTATTCCCGCCTTGTGCCCAGTGATTCCAGGTAGGCTCTGGACCCACCGTGACCCTGAACTGGATAAACGCTTACAGATAATGAATGAATGAATGAATTTAAACAACAAATTAAAAAAAAAAAGAATTGAACAACACTTAAATGATCTGTTGGGTGCTGTTACATGCTCTTAACATTTATTTTCTGTTAGTGGTGTGTTATGTAATTGTAGTGGGCTCTACATGTATAAGTGGCATGAGCAATAATATGTACATGCATTAAAATGCATTAAAAATGTACATAGGTCTGTGGGGAAGAAACAAAAACCTCAGTCTGAACATTTAAGCTGCTGCAGCTTTTGGAAAGACACAGCAGCGCCTGTAGTGAACTTGCATGGCATATGTTCTGTAGTTCTGCTTAGCAATCTGTTGCATCTCTGGTATGAAATGCCTGGTGGGGCACTGTAAAATTTGGGCAGCCTCAGATATAAAAGGACTCACCACATGCGACAGGGACATGTGGTAAATCACTAAATATATGAATCATAGTACGTAATAAATGTAAATTAAAATGTGTATGTAGTACACAAAGCACACCAGTGAAAACCTAAACGTCTTAAAGTAGTTACTGACAGTGTTTGATGCCGTGTGTGGAGGACTTACATGGCTTTAAGGAGGAAATGAAAGTGAGAATGTGAATGAAACAGAAGCATAACCTAATAATGCTGGATGATCCGGTGACTTGTGTAAACCTTGAGGGTTCGCTGTGTGACTGTTCCTCATACGATTAGCTGCGTACCAAACAAGGTTCACTTATCGCTTCAGGTGTACAAATCTTCACTTTTTTATTGGCTGCTCTCAGGGCTGTACACATGGCTCTGAATGTTTTTAAAAATAAAGACTTTTGTTCGAGTTTTGGCCTCCAGTTTTTTGTCACTAAAAAAACACTCTCCAAGGTGGAGGTTTGTAAAAACACTGCTGGAATGGTGCACCAGTCCTTCACATGGCAACACACACACTCACACACACACACATTCACTCACTCACCTACGGACACTCTTGAGTCGCCAATCCACCTGCCAACGTGTGTTTTTGGACTGTGGGAGGAAACCGGAGCACCCGGAGGAAACCCACGGGGACACAGGGAGAACACACCACACTCCTCACAGAAAGTCACCCGGAGGAAACCCACGCGGACACAGGGAGAACACACCAAACTCCTCACAGACAGTCACCCAGAGGAAACCCAGGCGGACACAGGGAGAACACACCACACTCCTCACAGACAGTCACCCGGAGGAAACCCACGCGGTCACAGGAAGAACACACCAACTCTTCACAGACAGTCACCCGGAGGAAACCCACGCGGACACAGGGAGAACACACCACATTCCTCACAGACAGTCACCTGGAACAGGACTCAAACCCACAACCTCCAGGTCCCTGGAGCTGTGTGACTGTGACACTACCTGCTGCGCCACCGTGCCTCCCTATTAGAAATATATAAAACACTATTAAGATCTAGATTCAGTAATTTCATGATTTGCATGGTGCAGTACACAGGGAGTATGGAGTGATTTGGGAATAATCCTGTGTTTCGCTCATGCTTCATGGTGTTTTGATGTCTCTCTTTAAGAGGTACTATGGCCCCCTACTGGACTGGCAATGATAATGCAATTGTTTTTTTTTTTATTCATCTGGATAGGGATATTTTCAAAAACAGATTTTGAGACATATCTGGATTGCTATCTGGAATACATTTTGTTGCACTACAAGACTTCAAGCATCTATAGCCAGCTAGAGATTTAACTACAGACCTAATGGTCCTATTCAAAAGCTTCTGAATGTTAAGGCAACCAGATGTCCAGCTCTCCTCTGCAGAGTGTGTGTTTCTGATGAGGAAATAGTGTGCCAAGCTCAGGGTGGTTTCAGGGGCACTAGAAAAGGGGAAAGGGGAAGCACGCTATTCTTACCCAGACTTGCTAAATGACCAGAACATTCCTGAGTAAACTGTGGCTTGTAGAGCCTATCTTTAGCGGCGCGAGTGCCTTGTTTCTATTTGTGAGCTGGATTAGGAGAACTGGCATTATAGCCGCAGGGTCTGAAACCCAATCAGCACGGCTAAAGGAGACCCAAAACTGGAACACATTTCAGCTTCCCAAATAAAAACATTAATAAAATAACTCCTGGCCCGCTCCCGACTTCGTTCATTAAACATCAGGCACCGGTTCAGCCATGAACGGTGATACGAGCGATTACATTTTACATTTATTATTGTGTAGTGTTCTGTAATTGATCTCAGACTTCTACAGTTTCTGAACACTGCAATTATTAGATGAAGAATGGAGTCTACTTGAATCGCCTCTTCTTGCATTTCATATCTTCACTTTGGACTCAGAGCTCATTAAAACAAGTGAAGGGTCTATGTGGAAAGTTGCAGTTTGCAAACTTTTAATCCACACCATGTAATGAACATGTTCTACACTCTGTTGGTGCTTTTCCACTGCATGGTACCTACTCTACTCTCTTTTTGGTCCCAGGTCCACGGTAGGTTTTCCACTAGCAAATCTCCCTCCCAAAATGTAGGCCATGATGTCGTAAAACCTTGTCTTTTTAAAAGAGGTTAAGTGTTGTTTACTCATCATGGGACTAACCACAGCTCCTCCAGAGATGATCGCTCTAAGACTGCAAGGGAAACTCAGCTTCCCCTAAAATGTCAAAAAATAAGTGATCAAATATATACTGTTGTGTGTACGTGTCATTGAATAAATATGCACTACAACGCGCTCAACTTTTGTTCAGAATCAGCTTCTTATCACTGGTAAAGACGCAGCTTTCCTCTCAATCATTCCTGCAGCTTCACAGTGCTTTAAACAGTGAGGACACTGAGTGTCCACAGAGTTCAATAGCGAAGCAGCGAAGTGCAGCGAAACGAGACGAGTCATTGGATAAATGCTGGGCTTTGTCCCGCCCATCGGACGCTCAGCGTCTCTGGGGGTCTATGGGGCAGTGGGCTGGCCTCGGCTGGCCCGGACGCTCAGCTTCTGCATGATGATTGGATGATCTGTCTGAGGCCGAATCCCTTTTTGATTGACAGCGAAATGAGCAAATCAGCGATCCTTTGGTGTAAAGATCCGTGGGAGCATTAAATTTTCATTCTCTTCTGAGTTGAACCAGAGAATTTATTAATCCTTTTAGCGGCATTTTCTTTGTTAAAAACAACTAGTGACAAATCGAGCTTCTATTTCTGGTGGGTTTTTTGTAGCTGCTTGTGTTTGGAGACTGGCTTCTATCATTTTTCTGACTTCTATCGCAGTTTCTAGCGGGTGCTGCTGAGCCCCTCCACCGTCACAAAGCACTCACAGGCGGACACACTTCACATGGGCCAAGGCCGTTTAAGCAGCCTAGCTCTGCTGGCCATTGAGAGGACACTAGTCAAGTCCCTGGAAAAGACGCCTTGTTGGTACGACAGGGTCACAGATCATTTTCTTGAAACGGAGGGTAGAATTTACGTATAAATAAACCGACACATTTTATGATGTAGGCCGAAACTGAGCTTCCCCTCCTGGAAAGACCAGCATCCGCCACTGAGCTCCTCGCATCAGTTCGGAGTTGACCAGTGTAGTTTTACCATTCCTTATGGCACTATCAAGATCTCACTGGAGTCATTTGCTATCCACCAGCCCAAAGAACTTTTTTACCACTTTAAAAGACCACACTTTTTTTTCACTTCCATTGTCTTTACACGTCACGTTTAGTCCCTACTTCTTAGAACCACGAGCGAGCAGGTAGTAGATAATAAATTTGCTTAATGGAAAGTGGAAGACAGCTGAGTAGTGCCAAGTAGAGTAGTGTACCTACTATGCAGTGGAAAAGCACCATAAATGCTCGGTAGTAGATATATATTTATCATAAGTTTGATGAGTTATAGCCTCACCCCTGTGCTCACACTTGAACCTGTCCATGTAGAAATACAAATGTCAATTTTACCAACAATAATCATATTTATATATTAAATAATAAGCCCACAAGGTCAAGGCTTTAAGAGCTAAGCTCAAGAGAGCATTATGTTTTAACGTCTGCAAATCAAAGGAGCCATGGGGCTGTGGTTTTGTTTTGTTTTTTCATCCATGGAAAACATAAGTACACAGGCAATTTACAGCAGTGGGCTTTTTTGGTCTGTAAATGCACATTTAATTTTATAGGCCTTGTAAAATGCCCACTGTGAAGCGATGGGCTTCTGTGCATTAGAGACAAGGAACAAGAGAGAGAGAAACAAAAGGAGAGAGAGAGAGAGAGAGAGAGAGAGAGAGAGAGAGAGAGAGAGAGAGAGAGAGCCAAGGATCCAGGTGACCCTGAAATGACCTCACCTTCCCTCCACAACACAGCAGCTTTAACAGCCATCACTGATCAAACTGAATTTGCCTAAAACGAGGGGGTCAGCATTTTAAAATCAATCCCACCAATTCAAACACAGCCAATCTCACAGGCCTCGTAGGATTTTGGTGGGTCTCTAATTTATTACTGTGGTTAAATATAAACAGGTTTTACCTCTTCATTCAGAAATCAGCAAAAATATCACTCATAACATCTCCATCAGTGGACATTATCAAAGAAGGTGCATGTGTAGTATATGTGTAAAGTCTGGAGCACGCTACATGATTTTTAACCCTATTTTATCCCCGATTTTGACAGCTCCACACAGCTCTACACGCTTGAAGGAGAGCGCTAATCTTCAGATCTGTCACACTAGCCGACAGATGCCAGTGCAGGCCAGAACCCAGTGTGGTATTCCCATACCGATTGTGCTCTTGGCTTCAGATGTCTGAGGAATCGCCAGGAATCCACCGGATGAGCCCAGTGTTAGGACCACGTCACCACTCATGAGCCTGATCATGACAAACCTTGACCTAAATTATGAATGACCCAGAGCTTAACAAATATTTGAGATATGACACTCAAACTTGGAACAGTTGGGTCCAGGCGGGTCATGTGTTTTGAGCTGTAGTTTGAGCCGTTTTCTGTGGTGGTTCCTGTCCATTAACTTGTCAATGTAACCCCACCTACCTCTCTCCATTCACACATACACCCAGTTTCAGGGCTTTACTGGTCATTACGATGGTGGTCCCATGAGGCTCAGGTTCATTACTGAGCTCAGAAATGTCTTCGTTCTTTTCCAAGAACAGGTGCATTCCACAGAACCCACACTCATTCACACACACACACTTGCCCTGGGACAAAGCGTTAATCATAAAACTGCCCCTAAATCCCACTCCTCCACTTGCATGCCAATCACACAGGCTGAAATTGATTGCAGGTTTTCCAGCGGTTTCGGGAGGGGAAAGGGAGGAGCAGGTAATTGAGGTTAGGTGAATCACATTCAAATCAAAACACACACACACACACACACATACACACACACACACAAATCTCCATGGTTTCAAAGGACTACCACAGTCTACCATTATTTTCATGGATATTTTACTTTAACCCTTGACCCTATCCTTTACGCTATTACTACTCTAACCCAGTGGATCCCAAATCATTTCAGCATTTTTAAGCCCCAAACCCGTACACACACATGCACGTCTTTTGCTTCCAATCTCCACTGGAACTGATTTTTAAATACTGTACACAATTCATACAAAATGTAACCATTGTTTCAATAAAAAGAAAGTCAGAAATAACTTTTATAATGGAATTATTACTAGTGACAAACATTATGTATCTCCAACCCTACTTCCACGCGCATCCTCCAGTTCAGAAAAAACTGCCCTAACCCTGCACCTAATTATTCATTCATTATCTGTAAGCGCTTATCCAGTTCAGGGTCGCGGGGGACCAGAGCCTACCTGGAATCACTGGGTGCAAGGCGGGAATACACCTTGGAGGGGGCGCCAGTCCTTCACAGGGCAACACACACCCACACATTCACTCACACCTACGGACACTTTGAGTCACCAATCCACCTACCAATGTCTGTTTTTGGACTGTGGGAGGAAACCGGAGCCCCCGGAGGAAACCCACGCAAACACGGGGAGAACACACCACACTCCTCACAGACAGTCACCCGGAGAAAACCCACGCAGACACAGGGAGAACACACTACACTCCTCACAGACAGTCACCCAGAGGAAACCCACGCAGACACAGGGAGAACACACCAACTCCTCACAGACATTCACCCGGAGGAAACCCACACAGACACAGGGAGAACACACCACACTCCTCACAGACAGTCACCCTGAGGAAACCCACACAGACACAGGGAGAACACACCACACTCCTCACAGACAGTCACCCGGAGGAAACCCACACAGACACAGGGAGAACACACCACACTCCTCACAGACAGTCACCCGGAAGAAACCCACGCAAACACAGGGAGAACACACCACTCTCCTCACAGACAGTCACCCGGAGGAAACCCACACAGACACAGGGAGAACACACCACACTCCTCACAGACAGTCACCCGGAAGAAACCCACGCAAACACAGGGAGAACACACCACTCTCCTCACAGACAGTCACCCGGAGGAAACCCACACAGACACAGGGAGAACACACCACACTCCTCACAGACAGTCACCCGGAGGAAACCCACACAGACACAGGGAGAACACACCACACTCCTCACAGACAGTCACCCAGAGGAAACCCATGCAGGCACAGAGAGAACACACCACACTCCTCACAGACAGTCACATGGAGGAAACCCACGCAGACACAGAGAGAACACACCACACTCCTCACAGACAGTCACATGGAGGAAACCCACGCAAACACAGGGAGAACACACCACACTCCTCACAGACAGTCACATGGAGGAAACCCACGCAGACACAGAGAGAACACACCACACTCCTCACAGACAGTCACCCAGAGGAAACACACGCAGACACAGGGAGAACACACCACACTCCTCACAGACAGTCACCCAGAGGAAACACACGCAGACACAGGGAGAACACACCACACTCCTCACAGACAGTCACCCGGAGGAAACCCACGCAGACACAGAGAGAACACACCACACTCCTCACAGACAGTCACCCAGAGGAAACACACGCAGACACAGGGAGAACACACCACACTCCTCACAGACAGTCACCCAGAGGAAACACACGCAGACACAGGGAGAACACACCACACTCCTCACAGACAGTCACCCGGAGGAAACCCACGCAAACACGGAGAACACACCACACTCCTCACAGACAGTCACCCGGAGGAAAACCACGCAAAAACGGAGAACACACCACACCCCTCACAGACAGTCACCCGGAAGAAACCCACGCAAACACAGGGAGAACACACCACACTCCTCACAGACAGTCACCCGGAGAAAACCCACGCAGACACAGGGAGAACACACCACACTCTTCACAGACAGTCCCCCGGAGCAGGAATCGAACCCACAACCTCCAGGTCCCTGGAGCTGTGTGACTGCAACACACCGCCCTGCACCTGATTACACTCCTTTAATTAGTTTTTGACCTCCTTGTTGGTTGGATAAGAATGCCCACCCCTGGCCTAGTCCTTACCCTAACCATTGTTTTTACCCTAATCCTTTCCCTAACTCTAACCCAACCTTAAACCTTTACACCAAACTTACACACACACACACATCCTCCATTTAACTGCATAACACTTTTTTGCATAAATGTTACTGTTCTGAACAAAAAAATAAAGTATGGAATGATGTATATGTACAGCTGGAGTGACCTTTCAGAAATAATGAGGTACACACCAGGCCCTTTTTAATCCCAGAAGGCAGTGGTAACTACATTTACTCCTGCCTTTGTACAGCAGTTAGTACATCAGTGAGTACAGGATTCTACCTTTTACTGCTCATATTATATAACTAATTCCTTTGATGTGGTGAATTTGATTCTGTTAATGTTTTAGTCCAAAATCGCCCCAGAATACAGTGGAACACAACTCGGTTCTTGTTCTGATAAACACATCAGAGCTAGATTATACAAGCCTGTGTCAGAGAGCAGCTGAATTCACTCACTAGGAGGAAGGTTCAGATCCATTTGGACATTACCAAAAGAGTAGCAACAGTAGCAAAGAGATTTGAGACTGTGGTTGGGAATGTTCCTTCAGATGTACGTGTTTTGTAATCAAATCATAGGCAGCACAATGTATGCTTCTTCCGAGAGCATGCTTGCACTATTAGATCCTCATAAAGACATATGATTCTTTAAAAATTGGGGGGGAAAGTGCTGATTTGATTAGAGGAACTGGACGCAGCTGAGAATCTTTTTTTCATTTTTAAACTAAGAAAACGAAGGCAGATTTCCGCTGGCTAATGAGCTCAGATCACATGAGTCTTGGCTTGTAAAGATAGGAATTACAGTTCACGTCTAGTTCATGTGTATGTTAAAGTTAATGCCAACATGAAGGCTTAGCTAAGGCTGTTTTATTTGTTTGTTTGTCTTTTATTTTGTTTTCAGTAAATTATTGAAGCCCTTCAGCTGTAACTTTCAGTTACAGAGGTTCAGAACAGATTTCTGTGACATGTATTAGTCATAATACTACAAGGATCAAACACAACAGCACTGTTCCACACCCCGTTTCCATATTTAATCAGTACTCTTATAATGGCTACACAATTGTAGATTCCGTAGACTCCTTAAGTCCCTTTGCACCAACATTATTCGAGAGCATCACATGTTCTTATCAAACAGTCCACAACACCAACTCCCATTTTTCAGAATTTATTCAAATCCCCTCACACCAGTTTTCAGCCGCCATTTTGTGTAAACACCAAAACAAACACAACCTGCTCAGTCCTGAATGTTCATACCTGTTTTTAAGGTCTTTTACATCAGTGTAAACATGAAAATCACTTCAGATACTGTCTTTAAAAATCACTTGGTCTTCTCTTGCTAACCACGCCACAGTAAACATTGCCTTTATTTCCTGCGGAACGGTAACGTAGAGTTCCCGAGTACCTAGCGCCAGGCATAGGAAGATTTTACGTACATTCTTCGTGAATTCAAAGCTGATGACGTTCATTCTTTCCGCAGTTGCTTTGTACGAATGAGTGCTGCTGGTTTTGAGTGGCCCGCCGGAATCCTATTATACGGGGGAAGCGGGATCACCTGGGGCTCGGAAATAAACCAATGGTAAGGAGGTTAGCCGTGATTGGTCACTGCTGGGGAAGGAACAGAGCCACGCTAACAGCGTGCAAAGCTCAGAGTAAAGGACGGAAGAAGAGCAGACGAATACATTTTGAAGTAAACTAGGGTGACAAGACATCCTCTTTTACCCGGACATGTCCTCGTTTTTAGACTTAAAAAAATGTCCGGGAGGAATTTCACAAACGTCCGAGATTTTGTTTTTCTAGAACTTACATAGAACTTCGAGAAGCGTTTTGTTCACAAACTAGTCCCGCCCTCCCTTACTCCGATTGGTTCACTTGAGTGAGAAGGGGGCGTGGTGAAGTCGCTTAAAGTCTTCTGATTGGACGGTCTGACTGTAGAGCTACCGTTATTGGTCGATAACCTTCTCTGTAAACATTTGATTGGTCAGTCTGCACGTCAGTAGTCCTTGTTTACGTCAGGCAAAGCCCATGTACCCACCCTCATCTCGAGCAGCTATGTCGAAACGTAAATTTAAGTTCTCGGATGAATTAAAAAAGAATTTACCATGTTTTGTGTAGCAAATAAAGGTGTAAAGGCGTAATCTTACTTCTCTGTGCTTACTTTACAATTAGGAACTGCTCCACAAGGTGGTGCTATTCAGTGCTTCACATCAAAGCCACTGTGTCCCAGTTTGTTGTAAATAACACTCATCAAATTTGGTTTCTTGCAACATGTTCCAAAAGTTGACCTTGTGTTTTCCTTCTATCAACACTTAATAATGACTGAATTACACTGAACTGGTTGAAGAAACAAACTGATCTAGATTTAGTTTTTTGAAACATCATAATTTCATGCATCTGCAAAGAATTATTGCAACAAATACCTGTGGTCATACAGTCGCTTGTTGAAACTGACTAAAGCTACTGTCATGGTGACTAAAGCTTGATGGAATAAGCCTTCCGTGGTGTTAACAGTTTTGTGAAGCTGGTTGTTCTGCTCATGAAAGGCATTAAGGACAAACACCTACAGGAACGTTTTCCAATGGGTTTATAAAGCATTATAAACACAGGAGAGTTAGGAAGCATTTTCCATGGAATCATGGCTCTGTTTAACAGATGGTGTTGTCTTCTGAGCTTTTTCCTTTGCACTTAAGATGTGTTTTGTGTTAACAGCAGGACGCTACTTCCAAATTCTGGATGGTGTCTCTCCAGACTCACTCCAAAAGCCATCACCCAAAAGCAGAAAAAAAAGTGAAAGCATCTTGTGACATGCATCATTTCATACCAATTATGAAATTATCTCCACCCTCTGAGAGTGTGTGGGTCGCTGATGGAGAAGAACAGTATATATTTCATGCAGAGGTCGAAGGTCATCTGCTGGTAAACTGGTGTGTGGCAGTGTGAGCTTGGGCCAGAATTTTTCTTTTTACTGTAAATTACTCATTTATTGATGTCATCAACTGAGCATCACACAGTGGTCTAAACCTGCCCACAATCATTTTACACACATTTTGTCATCTTGTTTGGGAAGAGTGCACAGAAATCTGCTCCATGCTGAACACAGTCACAGCTTTATCTTGTTGAAGACCGTACTAAAGAGTCTAAAATAATTGTAATATCCCCTATTCAGGAATGACTTTAGGTCGTACAATAACTACAGTGTATTACACAGTAACTGCTATGATGTCTTCAGGAATTACAGTTTCTCAGTATCTTTTACTCTGTTCAAGTCTATTCTGTTCATTTCTGTTCCAGTTACTTTTAGAAATGTACTCTATCCTCTTTCATTCAATTTGGTTCAGCTTGAGTTTTCGAGGTTAGCCAAAACCTCCAACATTCAACATCAACACTGCTGTTGATATTAAAACTCCAGTAAAGGAAAATGAAATAAAAACAAGAGTCTGTGATGTGTAAATAATTATTTAATTATTTACACATCACAGACATCACAGTAATTATTTAATTACTGAAATATTATGTAATTACAAATACATTGTGTCCCAATGTTGTCACTGACTAACCTGATTGTATTTTATAAATATAAATAAATGTAGAGGGCGGCACGGTCCGCGTGGGTTTCCTCCGGGTGCTCCGGTTTCCTCCCATAGTCCAAAAACACACGTTGGTAGGTGGATTGGCGACTCCAAAGTGTCCGTAGGTGTGAGTGTGTGAGTGAATGTGTGTGTGTCTGTGTTGCCCTGTGAAGGACTGGCCCCCCCTCCAGGGTGTATTCCTGCCTTGCGCCCAATGATTCCAGGTAGGCTCTGGACCCACCGCGACCCTGAACTGGATAAGGGTTACAGATAATGAATGAATGAATGAATGAATGAATGAATGAATGAATGAATGAATGAAATGTAGATTTTGATGCCTGCAACACACTACAAAAACACAGATTCATGTTTACCACTTTTTTGCATCAGTTGATTAATCTTTTAGGAGCCAAGGATACGAATTGATGCTGTTTTTCAAGTGGAATTTTTTTTTTTTTTTTGGCACAGTATCTGATACTCCTCTTTATGCAAAGGAGACATGGGTTGCACTCATTCAACACTAGTGTCCAGCCTTGTCCTAACAGACTGAAAATTCCCTTAATCTTTCATAATATTGTAAATAGCAGATTGTGAAAGATCAAAATGGTGAAAAAGATTAAAACCCCATGGGGGTTTCCTCCCATGGTCCAAAAACATGTTTATAGGTGGATTGGCGTCTCATAAGTGTCCATATGTGTGAATGTATCACTCTGCGAAGCACTGGCGCCCCCTCCAGGGTGTGTTCCTGCTTTGCGCCCAATGATTCCGGGTAGGCTCCTGACCCACCATGACCCTGACCTGGAAAAGCGCTTACAGACAATGAATGAATGGTACGTTTGACCAAAATTAGGAAGCCATGACCCTTCTTTGCTTGACTGAGTCTTCATGTGGACACTTGCTTAATATCTTTTATACCTGTTTATATAGCAGTGTTTCAAAATGGTGGTACTTGAATTTTCATACATTTTGGCCCTGTCCTAACCCTTTTGGAGCATGTTTCAGGTGATTTTCAGGTTTGTTTTTTTATATTCCTATAGTTTTGTAATTAAAGAAAGCTTCAAAATAAGTAACACATTACATATTATACCTTTAATTACTTTTATTTTTATTTTTATATGAGGTCCTACCTTTTCTGGATGTAGGTTTTGTATTCTATTCCACAACATAACTATTTTAGATTTTCAAAAATCTATGCTGTTGTTGTCTAAAAAGAGGTCCAAGAAAAATAAATGGCCTTTTAATGTGAATCTGGTTCATACATTTGTCTAAGCACATGATATAAATTACAATGTAGTGTGTCGAGTCCAAATCCAAGTCAGAGTGATTACCTATGTTTTGGGGTGTGGACATTACTTGCTTCTCACCACATCTCACCTGTGAACAGCTGCACAGCGTTCGGAGCCCAGTGTTAACCCTCTGTCCATTTAGACACTGGCGCTTAGTCAAAACACACAGGCTCTGGGCGTCCAGGCAGCGGCGAGCAAACAGTTTCTTGCTGGAAAATCTGTAGCAGATGCCACCTGTCCACTCCAATCTGTCAGCCTCGCCGTTAACCCTACACCTGACCACGAACATGGCCAAGAACCATCTTGAAATGCAACACAGAGTCAAATCAAGGTGCAAGCTTCTACCGTGACTGCAGTGGGATGAGCTGTTGGGGCTGGGAATGTTTCAGAACACTCTTTTAGCATCCCATAGCAATTTCCTGTCAAAGCAATACAAAATGTAGATAATGTCTTATATATTTAGTGAACATTACATAATTATTTCCAGGTAATGACATAATTATGCAGTGTAATTGGAAATTACATTTCCATTCCATATAGAGGTTAACCAAAGTCAGATCTCAGTTACATATTTCCTCTTCTCCTTACAATCATAAACATGGTACTTCAGCAGACTGTTTGTATCATATAATGGCTTACAGGCAACAACACAGTTTATTACACAGTGAATTACATGATAAATTATGTCCAAAAATAATATTCTTTGGTAACGACAACAATAATGGTTTTATCAATAAATCAAAAATACGATACAATAAAACATTATTGGCCAAAAGGACAACTATCAACTGAAATGTGAGCAGACATTGCTCAGTTAGTAGATCATTATGTCATGTGTTAAACAGACTTGGTCGATGGTTGCCCTGAGATTGCGAGTTTCCGGTTTGAACAGGGAGAAAGATGTCCCCCCGTACCTCCGGGTTGGTTTCAAGTTCTGGGTGTGAGGCATCCCCTCACTGTTCATCCAAGTTGGAGTTTCTCTTGATAGGGGAGACCCCCAGGGGAAGTCATCATATGCCTGTTAGCCAATGTTTAGCTAGCTGTAGCGGCATGGTGGTTTGAAATGTCTTACCTTTTTCCCACGAGAATACTCTTCAATTAAATACAAGTTACATAACTCGGTAACACTTTAGAATAAGGGTGCGTGATTCACTTAAGGTAGTAATAAGCATTACTAAATGTTCAGGTGATGTCACAATTAATTATTTAGTAATGAGAATACACACAAGAATTGCTGTGACTAGCATTCCTTTGGAATTTACGGCCAAATTCACTAAATATATTCTGGATCGAAAAGTTTGTCTGGAAAAAATTAGTCAGAAATTGTTCGTATAAAACAATTAGAATGAGCTCTTGTCATCGCTGCTGGTTTGAGCAGTTCAGAGAGTTAACCTTACACCATGTGAAGACTCTGAAAGCTTTTAGCGAAAGCTGAAGGGCTTTATCCATACATGCTTTACCTCCAGAGAGAAAAGCCTTTATTATAGTGTAATTTCTCTGGGTCAGAAGAGTGCTGTAGATCTTGAAGGAAATGCCTAACACTTGATGTTTTTCATCTTTCATAAGATCTGATAAAGCTGGCTGCAGTAATCCATCAGGCGTGACAGAGGTGATGGTGGTGTTGAAAAGTGCTGATGGAGCGCAGTCCCAGAGAAATGAGCCGAGGCCTAGGAGCAGACCCAGAACTGTCGCTCACAAACCTCCTTCCCAGCCACTGCTGTCCAGAATTACACCACCACCAGCGCCCCCACCCAAAAACAGAGAGGTCAGCCAGTCCCACCGCAGTGGTCCAGAAACAGCCAAACTGACCACTTTACAAATACAGATTCATTGTTTTTAGTACATAAATTAGATGAAGGCCTTTCAATGACAAACCAAAGCATTTCCAAAAAAAGAACTAAGCAACTTTAGACAAGAAACCAAACACATATTATATAAATGATGTAATCAGGCTTGGGTATCAAAACAGCATCCAAAAAAGGCCTTGTCCTTTATAAGCAAGGAGTCAGACACCCCAGATATTTCTGAAATAAGTTAGGATTCATTAAGCCTGGTTATGATTGGGAGTTATCACTAAGCAAGCTCCCATCCACTGGTGGCACTGTTTCAATAAATGCTCACAGACTCTTTATTACGCTCCCAAATAAGAGCTACAGAAACAGTGCTGTAAACTGTTGTGAGAGAACATTACACAGGATACAATTAGGTCATACAAAATATGACAGTGAAAGTACAATACAGCTGCACAGATTTTAAGTTTTAGGTTTGCAAACAAGTAAAAAATAAATAAATAAATGCAATGCAACCCACAACAAGCTACTCTCTCCCCCAAGCCTCCACCCCTGGGAAATGTAGCCCGTGACATCACAATAACTGTCACTTATGGGAACAGCAAGCTTTGTAAACCACAACAGCTGAAGAAAGGTTATGCGAATATTTGCATGTTGTTGTTTTTGGGCTTGAACATAGCTCAGCTGTACATCAGTTCAGAGACAAATCAGTGTAGTATGTTTCTTTGCTTGTTGCACAGTCCAGCTCTAACTTGATTTTTACGTCATTCGCCAGTCCAAGGGGTGTTTGAACCTGTTAAAAAGAACACAATGTAATTCTGAGTCTACTGTAGCTTGGAGATTTTACAGATGGCTAGTTTGTGCAGTATATCGCCATCGCATTCCATAGTGTGACAATTCTCTCTGACCACTCAGTACTCTGCAAGTTTTGCCATCACATTTTAGTCCCTACTCAGCTTGCATAGAACCCCAAGTAAGCAGGTACTAAAACAAGGTTCCAGGTACCAGATTTGCCTAATGGAAAAACAGAATAGCAGCATGGAAAAGCACCATAATGCAATGATGAATTTGCTCCTGTCCTATCTTATATATATATATATAATATATATGATATATATATATCATCTTTAAACAAATAAAGCAAAACTATGAATTGCTGCCTTCGGTTTTTCACTAGAATTTCACGCACTGTCCCAACTCTTTTGAACATGGGGTTTATAATCCTCACTGGGAGTGTCCGCCTATGACCAAACTGTCCAGTACGTCCAGTGTTGTTTACCAAAATGAAACACCAGAGCAATTCCAAAGGCAACAATCCTTCTCTGAAATTATGCCTCTGTTGATTATAGGAACTAAGGGTTCAGATGATGGCACTGATGTTGGATGATTAGTTCTGGATCACAAAAACAACTCCAACTCACCCCAAAGGTACTGAATGCATGTCCATGGTCTCAGGGACCCTAACAACATATACCTCACTTGCAGACGCTTGGGTATGGTGACTTTCAATGCTTTTGTATGTAGATTTTGCAAACTGTGTGTTGAGACTGAACATCTAAGTGAGCAGTTGGTGTACCCCGAATTAGCTGTAGTCTCTTGTAACTTTTGGGCATAGTGTACATTCAGTTTACAGGCCTAGGTTGAGTCTCCAATGACAACACTGTGCATTCCCATTGGAAAAGAAGCACACTTTTGACCTCAGATTTGTCCCCGTCCTTGTCTCTGTTTGGCTAGAGTTAAAAGAGCACATTTGTTTTTCTTCTCCCTGAGTCCAGTGGCAGTTTCTGAACAAATCGCAAGCCGGTCATGTCAGTAATACCAGCACTGGTGGATAATTATCCCCCTGGGGAACACAGAGCCTCGTTCTAGCTCTGTTCGCATCCTAAGGCTCCTCTGGACATATGGGAGCTGCCTGGGACAGCAGAGGTCAAGTAAGAAGCTTGAGTGGACGCCACTGAGACATTTACAGAGAGCCAAACGATGACAAAGCCTTATTTTGGAAGGAATTCTTTGGAAAAGCACACAATTTCCCCCATTAGCCTAAATAAAGCCAAAGAGCCAAGACATGTTTGGTGTCAGAAGCACACTTCATTATATGTCCAAATGCTTGGAGCACTATGTGCTGTGCCAAGCATCAGCTAGAGGGGTAAAAAGCCCAACAGCACTGGGCTGTGGAGCAGTAGAACTGTGTTCTCTGTATTACAGTGATGCTAACATGTAGTACAGGCCTAAACTTGATTGTTTTTAGCTATGCTAATGTACCCTAGTCTGTGAATGAGGACAACAGTGTTTTATACAATGCCAGAAACCACATTATATATTTCATTAGAGATGCCCTTGCACCTTTAGGCATGGGGTTAATACCAATAAGCGTCCATTGCCTGTTCAATTGCAGACTATGGTTACAAACTGTAACTATTCAGATGCTATTACCTGGCCTTATTTTTCTGAATGTGGAACTTCTCAAGTGAATACTTTGGGGAACGGTGCTTCAGGGATCGTCCCGAAACACAAACAGAGCTGTAAAAGTTTACGCCACAGACTTACGGTTAATCTGTGACGAAGGGCCGAGTGTCTGTATCTTTCAGATGGAGCACCGAGCCAGATGTTGAGGCGTGGGATGAGCGATGTTGGACATCCAGATTACAGAGCGTTATTTGGATTTGCCCAGCAGGCCTGCGGCATGGACAGCACATCTGTTTCCAATCAGAGAGGTTGTACAATTTGTAGAGTCCTAGATCTGCCGGCATCTCTCTCTCTCTCTCTCTCTGTCTAACTCTGTATCCCTCTGTGGGATTCCCCTCTCTACCCTGAGAAACAATACCCTGGAACCTGTTCTCGGTAGTATTTCAAAATGCCTGTAAGATAACGCCGTATTCCCTTGCCCAGTAAAAGGGAGTAATATACAGTGGGGTCCTTAAATTAGAAGTGAGATGAAATGTTTGTGTCCCCAAAGACACATTAATTCATCTCAGGATAAGCAGGGAACACCCAGGGTGAAGGCTCCCTGGGAGGATTAATATCATCAGGTTTGAACTCTGAGGTGCCACTAGCCATTTTTTACGTCTTTCTTCCTTTTCTGTGGTTCACCTTTAAAAGACAGGCCAAGCCCTGATTTGCTCTGTCATATTTTGAGATGTGTTTGTGGTGTCTCTCATGTCTGAGGTCGTGTTGTTTAGTATGCACCGAAGCCAGGCATGAATAATCAAAAACCGCCCACCTTAGAGCCAGAGAGCTATTAGGTAGAGCCCCTTGTGCACAGATTTACAGGCCTTGCAAAGATGGAATACCTGAATCCATATCCATGCTGCCTCGGAGGTCGGAAAAAATGTGATATTAATTTTCTTGCGCGGATATGTTTACAATCAGCACGTCCTGGCAAAGGCGCTTGCGAGCAGAAAAGAAGGAAGAAGCGGTCAGCTCCATGATTAAAGCTCGCAATCACACACTTGCGCTGCACTGCCATCGCTCTGCAGCGAACCGAAACCTCACAAAACACAATTGAAATCTCCTGATAACACATTACACGCTGTTCTTCTGAACCAGATTTTTTTTTTTTCCACCCTCTTGCCCTCACTCCTAACTCCAGTGTAACATGTGTAAATGGTCTGAAATGAATGTGCCTCCAAGAAAAACACAGCGCAGGAAGTGGGCCCGGGGAATGTGATTAATTCATTAGATTAGCGTGCTATAAAAGCGGCCGTGTGTTATTTGATTATTCCCGACTGAGGTGGCGAAGGGGGAGAAACTACTGCTGCAAATGAACTGCAGGCCTATGAGTGCTGGCATGAGAAAAAAAAAGCACTGATGCTCTACTGAAACTGCCAGGAAAGCAGTGTGGGTAAAGGCTGGAGCACACGGAAACGCTCATTAGCGAAGTGTCATGTCGGGATGTTTGGAGAATTTGATCAGTTGCCACTGATGGTTTACTTCATTTGCTCTAATCACGCAGTGCTGTTGAAGAGTGCAAATATTGTCATGTACTTTATTCTAATTCTCTTGTGTCCTTTGGGTCAACTCATGACCCTTACATGGCTGCCCAAAAACAAATGGGCAGAACATCTGGCGCAAAAAGAAATCCTTAACCAGGGCTGACACTGGGCAGGCTATTTTCATTCTTGAAAGCAGCACAAGTCTTGTGTAAGAGCTGACACTCTATAAGCTCTTACACACACTCAGCTTGGATCTTCACCACTCAGGCTGGGCTTACAAAGTAAGTAGCTGCTATAAGACAACAGTGACTGCAATCAAATAACATCACTGTTTTTACAGTTAGGAACAGATGATGTCATCAGCTTGAAATGTTTTTAAATTCGTTTATCGGCATCTCTGTGTGTAAAAGACAAGGAGAACCGCAGTTCCCTGACCTCAGATGACCTCTTCATCTATCGTCTTGTTGTGACAAGAGAGCCACTCACCTGGATGTGTATGAATGGTATTCTCAATCCAGCAGTGACACGGATGGTAAAATCCCAATCAATTCCTTGATCGACTTTCATATACACGGTCAGAAAAAAACATTATCGTCAGTGAAAATACAAACAGTGTATATCTTTGTAAAGGCTTTTAGGGGTGTTTTGTGACATTATCCAGTCCATCAGCAGCGCTTCAGGGCTTGGAGATTTCACACATCATCATTCCGACCCAGAGAACCTGTTGCTTCACTTTCAGTGCAAACAAACATCCAGAATGAGCCGTGCGATGTTAGCCTAGCATACCACAGTTCTGGCCTCTGCTTCTCGCATTGTCTCATTTTGGAAGGGTCCTTATCGAGGTCGTAACTCTTTAAGCTGGAACGATTCCTATCTTAGCTGTAAGACCCCAGCTCTGTGCCAGCTGCCTGGCCGTGGTTAGTGGTTAGTGGCTAGTGGCTAGTGTTCAGTAATTACTCTCCGGAGAGCCGTACATCTCTACACCTCAGAGATCTGTGTGAGACCGTAACCGTGGAGACGACCTCTGACCTGGTCCGCTGGGAACCTGGAGTGAAGAAACCTGGAGATGTTGTTGTTCTTGAGTGCTTTGAGGAGGTGTGTGTGTCTGTGTGTATAAAAGTGTGTGTGTGTGTGTGTGTCTGGGTGAGATGTTATTCTTCCACCCTTGGGGGACTGGCTGCTTTGGTCCTGACCCATGATTTAAACCCCAGTAATCTTCAGCAATCACACAAATATGTCCGCACCGTCTCAGCGTGTACTGTAGATACAGGATTGCTTCATCCGAGCTCCTCAGCGCCTGGGGATCCTCCAAAAGTGCAGCAGGGTGGGGAGCGATTATGGGATGCTTTAAAGACC
Organism: Hoplias malabaricus; assembly: GCF_029633855.1. Classification (NCBI taxonomy): domain Eukaryota; kingdom Metazoa; phylum Chordata; class Actinopteri; order Characiformes; family Erythrinidae; genus Hoplias; species Hoplias malabaricus. The sequence goes on along the minus strand of NC_089807.1, from coordinate 2,751,509 downwards.
GTCCCCTCCTGATGATTTCATGAGTTAGCAACGTGGTGCGTGCTGCAGGCAGGCGAGAATGATTAACAAGCTCCAGTCCGGGTGTCAAGGCCACCCTTCTCAAGCTGACCTCAGCCTAGCTGTGGCTTTGCGCTTCCCCAAGGTGAAGCTTATGCTTAATAACCTTAGCACCAAAAAAGTAGCATCTGGCATCAGGTCCCGACTTCGTGCTGAATGCAATCAGATCTTCACAGCAAAACTACAGTATTCATGTTAAAACCTTCCCAGAATAATATGAAAGTGATTATAATATTTTTTACGTACTTTCGGCAACATGCCATGATCAGTAACATGACATGAAAAAACAAACTGCTTTGGTTTGTAGGCTCTGAATATTTCAGTTTATGCTCCATAGAGTGGGTACCCCACATGGAGGAAGTCATGTTCAAAATGAAAGCTTCAGTAAAGAATCTCCATTACATCCAGGTCACTTGATGGCAGTGGGATGGCTGTTTTGCTCCTTTAAGAACAGGGAGTTCAAACTGGAATAACAAGTTTTACAGCAATAATAACACTGGCGTTAGCTACGTGGCTAGTTAACATTCCCATGTTTCACAATTTAGCTCCAGTTAAGTTTTGGCATTATTATTGGAAGGTCTTGAGTTTGACCACCAGTGAAATAGCCTTGCCATTTCCAAATGCCATCCTAAGAGCCATTACTTTTCTGTATTAACTATAGTGCTGTGTTTTAAATGAGACCTCGAAGGGGACAGAGAACAAATCAACACTGATGTTCAATTCAGAAGCAGAACTTGCCAAGAAAGCATTGCGCCTTGATGCAATTCCCTTTGCAACTGTGAAAACAATGGCAGCCAAAGCAGCTTATATGTGGGAGCAGAAACCAGAACAGTCCTCACAATGTTTAAAATGTCAAAGAACTTAATATATTATTACAAAATCTATACGTTACACCATGGATAATTTACAAAAGTTGAAAAAAAAAGTACTCACTCAATGTTCAGCTCTTGCGATCACGCTTTGAAATGTTCGCCTTTCCGTCGATACAACAGCGTCGACTGTTTGTAGCAAAGGTGATGTGAAAATGACAAAAGAAATCAGGTCAGCGGGATACATGTTTGTGTTGGTTGCTGGGGGCAAGTATGTTCCGACTGAAAACCCCATTGCATCCCCCTCCTTTGTACTGTGAATGGCCACTTCGGAGTAGGTGCTACACACTTCTGAGTGGTCAGTGGAAGTGGGTGAGGGCAAGTTACAACCAGAACTGAAACACAGCCCATGTCTCATCAGTAATGGTAAAAGGACTGCTATTAAGGATGGGCACAGCAATATGTAGTTGGGTGAAAATACATGTATATGGGTGAGTATAGAATCGCAGAAGAATTGTCATTGTGGTGGTACCTTTCTCCTTTCGTCTGGTGGAACCCTCAAAAGCTCTTAGTAACTTTAATTTGAGAACATGACTTTATTATAATTTGTTATGATTGTATAGATTGTGAGACTGATTTAGTAAATCCAATTTCAGATGTTCACCTGTTTTTCTATTTAAACAGTCAGAAAACATGTTACTTCTTACTAATTCAAGGAATAAGGTTTAAACACCCCCCCAACGGTGTTCGGAAACTCTAATAGGCGTCTTGCCTGTGACGTAGATGTTGGACAACAACTCTAGAAGCTGCACTTAATTTAATGCAAAATGACGAAAAGGTGTGTTGTTTTTGGCTGCAATCATTCAATGTACAGTGGGACATCTGTGCACAAATGGCCCAAAGATCCCAAAATATCCAGAAAATGGACTAAATTTGTCCACTTTAAACGGGCACTTTGGAAAGGACCATCCGCTCACTCCGTTATCTGTAGCTCATTTCACTGGCGCTTTTCCAACAATATGGGCATGTAAGGACACCAACGAAAGGTGTTCAAGAGCCTCTGTAACATGGAGGTAAACAGGGTAAGGACACTCACTTCGCCTGTTTTAGTTGGTGTTAGTTAACGTTAGCTTGACTCACTAAACTCGGTGGCTCAGATTATACTCGGCTACGTAGCTGCATTACGGAGGTTTATAGTGTCGGATGAATTCGAGTTCGACTTCGATCACATTTACAAGAATAACGGGGCCTCTACATTTGAGTTTAGCTTATTGCTAGGCTATTGTCATGAATAATGTTGGTTATTTAGCTAGATACTGTCATAACAGTCAGTCATAACGGTGTTTTACCGCAGCATTGTTCAGCTGTTGTCCACCAGTGACGTCACGGTTGCATTCGAGAATTTCCGTAGCGAGCTCGGGTTTTTCCGTCAGTTTAATAAAATTGTCAGTTTTAAAGCAAATTAAGCTGCGCAGTGACCAGTGCTTTTTTTTAGAGATAATACAAACTGTGTGCACATTTGAAGGTTTCAACAATGAAGTGCATCTCAAAGTAGATACATTCAATCATTACAAGTGTCTACAAACTTTAGGACACATCCATTTCGACAGCAAGTGTTTTCAGTACAACATCCAGACTGGGTTTATTATTTACAGTAGCTCTGGAGTTCATTAGTGTCCAGAAGACTCTTAGCTGTGTACAGAGGAGGTTGAGAAACGTTCATTTAGACGGTCAGGGGCTCTGCGGAATACTTTAAAGGAAATATATGTGTTTGGATGGGAGTTTCCTGGACAACGTAAAGATTTTTGTTCACAGTTTTTTTAAACCTGTCTTGACATTGCTCTTTTGTAGTTTTAGTTAGTGTGTGTCTCAGTGGGGTGTGTGTGTATGTGTGTGTGTGTGTGTGTGTGTGTGTGTGAGTTTGTGTTTGTTCGGGGGGGGTTAATAGGATGTCTGTGGTTTCTTTTTTCACTGCTTGGCCCTGTACCAAGTCTCTCTCTCTCTCTCTCTCTCTGTCTCACTCACTCTCTCACTCTCCTTGCCTATTAATAACAGCATGGCAGCTATGATCTGTGCTAACTTTTATGCGCTTCCCTTTTAATGGTTGCCATTGCTTTTATGCCTTTGTTTTGATGTTAGTTTCCAGAAAATATATAAATAAATAAACTGTAACAGTTTTGTGAAGAAGAAGAAGAAGAAGATGATGAAGAAGAAGATGATGATGATGATGAAGAAGAAGAAGATGATGAAGAAGAAGAAGAAGAAGAAGAAGAAGAAGATGATGATGATGAAGAAGAAGAAGAAGAAGAAGATGATGATGAAGAAGAAGATGATGATGAAGAAGAAGAAGAAGAAGATGATGAAGAAGAAGAAGAAGAAGATGAAGAAGAAGAAGAAGAAGAAGAAGAAGAAGAAGAAGAAGAAGAAGATGAAGAAGAAGAAGATGAAGATTAAGAAGAAGATGAAGAAGAAGAAGAAGAAGAAGAAGAAGAAGAAGAAGAAGAAGAAATGACAAATAGACAAATGAGATCGGGAAAGAGAATTCTGCAGTGGCTGACCAACAGAAAAAAAGAGAGAGAATAAATAAAGAAATAAATAAAAGGCGATTGTTTTCATTAGCCGCGGCAGGGGTGCTGGGTGCATTTCTGTGGTGTTTTCGTTTTAAATTAAGACGGGTGTACAGAGTGTAACCGGGGAAAACTGAGGGGGAGCACAGTGTGAACGTTGAGAGCCCAAAGAAAAAGTGACCACAGAATAAAGGCTAATTTTATTTACGCAACGAAATAAACATCATGTCCAGCACAGCAGACACAGTGCTTCAGAGTCCAGATGTGGTGTGCTACAATCTGTCAGAATGACTGCATAGATCACATGAACATTACAGACCATTATAGAACAGTTAGCTCCAACCGAGTAATTTGACTGGACAAGAGACATCCACACTGTATCAGCACTGGGACTTTCCACGTGTCACTCCATGTTACCGGGGTGTCCTATTAACTCTTCATAACTGTGAGATGATCATATAAACGATGAATTATAATGAGTTATAGAGCATTCAAAACATGTAAATAACACAAAACCTGAGAAGAAACTGGAAAATGTGTCAGAGTCACACCTGCCAAAAAGACGTTGGACAGCACTGCAATTAAATCTGAACTCCACGTGTAACCCATGTATAACAGTAAACACACCCACTCATTAGTAGGGCAGCGAACACCCACCCAGAGCAACAGGCAGCCTCCTCAGCACCCAGCGAGCTTCTGAGGGTAAGGTGCCTTGCTCTGGGCCACTACAGCCACGAATGTTGAGGGAGGAGAAAGCTCTATTCTCTCACTACCCCAGAAGATCAAACGGGTGACCTTCTGATCCCAAGCCTGTGTCTCAGACATTTGGGACACAGCTGTTTAAAAGTGGTAGTGATCATCATGTCTGCAACAAAGTGATCATCTGTTTGTTCTAAACTACCCCAGTCTAACGAGTCTTATATTTGAGAACAGAAAACAGTGAGAAACCTTTAATGCATTTTCTTTGAGCACTGTTTGGCCCACAATGTCCTGCATGTACCTAGAGTCAGACATCTGGTTCCATTCACCACCACTGTGAACTCGCTAAGGGGTTAGAATGGAGCGTTTCTGAATAGCGCTGTTTACATTTTCACCACATAAACGTGCTGTACATCTCTCTGCCTCGTACTTAAAGAACTCTGTTGTCTAAAATTAGAAGGCATCTTTCATTTATGACCTTCCTCCTGTGTCCCGTGTCAGAAAAGTGGCCCAGGGCCTTGTGACTCACTGTTCTCGGAGCAGGAACAGCAGAGCATTCTTGTGGTTTGTGAATGAAATGCTATAGGAGGCCCATACTGTGTGTGGATGTGTGCGATTGTCACCTTGTTTACACGAGGAAATGATGTCAGCTTGTAAACTAGAATTAATGACGAACTGGACGTGTGATGTGTTCATGTGTCACGCCTGCCGCAGAGAGTAAATAATGGACATGGAATCAACGTGAGTGATGATGTATTGAACCCAAACTCCTCAGAGCCCGTGTGGAACACCTACTCACCCATTGTTCTCCACTTTATCCTGGCTTTATCCCGGCTAAGTACCCGAGAAACCCAGAGAAAGCTTTGGCTCTGAGAGAGCACCATTGTGTTTTACCGTCTCAAGTGAACGACATCACTTCTAATTGACCCCAAAGGTCAAGACCTAGAACTGTGTTTCTGAAGCAAAAAGCCACGTTTGCGTCCATCCAGGAGGATTTTTTGTGTGTGTGTGTGTGTGTGTGTGTGTGTGTGTTTTTCACATGTCAGCAAAGAATCTGCCAAATCCACAGCCGTTAGCGCTAAACGTCCTGCCTCCACTTCCCAAAACCACAAGCTCAGGAACATCCCAAAACTCTGACATCTCCATCCCACACACAGTCCCTCTGCTTCTACAGGAATCCCACCAAAAAACCACACACACACACACTCACACACACACTGCTTCCAGGTGTTCTGCAGAGTTTTAAACCAGCAAGTTCCTCAGCAGATCCGGGAAGAAAAGAATTCACGGCCACAAGGGTAAATGCCAGAGATTGGCCAACAACACAAACAGTGTTCTTCACTCTTAATGAAAGAGTGGCAAAAGGCTTTTTGGAACAATTCCTAAGACGTACCACTTTTAATGCATCCTTTAAAAAATTATTAATAAGACTAGCATTGTGTTTTACACGGTTTAACTCCATGCTCTCGCATTAATGCATAATTAGTCTGGTTTTGTGACGGGAAACGTGATGAAGGCAGTGTGTTTGTGCTGTTTGCACTTATTGTATGTAAATGGGATCAATCTCATGGATTCTGACTTGGGCAGCTCACAGAAACCTGACTGGGTGGTCTTATTTCACTGTAGTCTCCAGATCCCCAAATTAATATAAATACCTAACTAATTATTCATTCATTCATTCATTGTCTCTAATCGCATATCCAATATCAGGGTCTGGTGGGTCTGGAGCCTACCCAGGTACAAGAATGGAACACACCCTGGACAGTGTGCTAGTCCCTTGCAGGGCAACTCATGCACACACATTTATACCTATGGACAATTTAGCATGGACGATAAACCATGTGTTTTGGACTGTGGTAGACAGCACCTGGAAACCCATGGAGACAGGGGGAGAACACACTGAAGTCCTCACAGTAAGTCACCCAAGGTGGGGCCCTAACCCACAAACCCAAGACCATGATTGCGCCACCATTCCGCCGCAGGTAGGGATGCTAGTTAGCATACATTTCATTGGCAAACACCCTTGGCATGAAACATTTGACATTAGCATATAACATATTAACTAATTTTTAGCATTATTAGCAGCTCTTGCTATGAAATACTGTTTTTATTCATTT
>NC_089807.1:2705260-2740260 GCF_029633855.1 Hoplias malabaricus | reverse complement strand
GACAGCTGTCTGTTTGCAGTATCCTCACAGCTTGGGTTAAAGCTCTGATGAGGTGAAACTAATGAATTTAGCATAATCTGAGACCTCCAAAGCTGACGGAGATGCATGAGTGCAGCAGCATGCTTTGATGCCAGAGAAAAGCGCGCCGGCCAAGTTCCTGCCCCAGTTTCTGTGTGAGACAAAGCCGTGCAGAAGGCTCTGATATGAAAAGATTTGATTTGATGCATGTGTTGAGTTTTTATTGTCTTCCTGCCTCTGCAATAAAGAGTCCGACTTCAGACTGATGTGATTCAGCTTTTAATTGCTTTGATATTGTGTGCTGGGAGGTGGGCATTGATCTAAATTCCAAATGGACATAATTTCCCTTGTTTATTAAGACCACATCAGATCGGTCATACAGCAGACACAGCACAGAGAGCAAGTACAGTGAATATAGAGTACTGTAATAAGTCCATGTTGGAAAATTAGTTCTGGATCACAACAACCATTCCAACTCCACTCAAAAGTATGGTGTAGATCACAGTTCTATAGCTTCACTGCCCAAAACTGGGGGCTGTATTCCTCTACGCTCATTCAGATTTCATCTCAAACTTTGCTTTATAGATTTTATAACTGTGTGCACAGCTGTGTCCACAACGGGCTCACATTAAGGTAGCTGAATTCACTCATTATAACGGGTGTCTGCAATCTTACAGAGAGCCTAGGATGCAGCTGTAATGACTGCCTTTCTTGCTGTAAATATAAAGCCACTCCTGATCCACTATGAATGTGGTCTGGTTCTGGGTTTAATTTCATGCAGTAATGTATGAAATGCTGAGTGGTGTGCTGGAACGCTCTGAGAAACTGAACAGCACCTTCATTAAAAACAATAGCTTCACATTTTTGGAAGCTGCACAACACAGCAAGGCACGTCTTGTGTGCAGTGGCCTTTAGTGTGTGTGGTAGGGATTCGTTTCCTTGTGCTGTGTATTAGTTACTGGTCATGGGGGCTGTTGTAGTCACAGAATGACACAAAATACGACTGTGTTATTAAACCAGTGCACACATCCTTATTTGTGTCAGAGATTCTGTTGGAACAAAGTGAAAGTCGGAAGAATAATCCGATAAATTCTGCCAAAACCTGACAAAAGCTCAGCAAATCTCTGTACCAACTGTGGCCTGAAAAGTTCAGCTTCAGTTTCAGCTTGATGCAATGAAATCTCCAAAAATGAGCACAAATATGACTACAAACGTCTCCATAGATATGCACAACATCCCTGTGTTATGATTGGTTATGATGTGTACCATTATAAATTGGTGTGGGAGAACATTACACAGGGGGGTTGCAAAAGAAAATCCTGCCTCTTCTAAAATGGTAAAATGGTTAATGGTTAGGGAAAAGGTTAGAGTTAAGGTTATGGTTTAAACACAGGGTCGTTTTTTCAAAATGGGTAGGTGTCAGAAATTCACATGTACATCTATGAAGGGTTAACTATATATGGTACACAATATATGAATACGGGCAGCACGGTGATGCAGCAGGTAGGTGTCGCAGTCACACAGCTCCACAAGGAGGTTGTGGGTTCGATTCCCGCTCCGGGTGACTGTCTGTGAGGAGTGTGGTGTGTTCTCCCTGTGTCTGCGTGGGTTTCCTCCGGGTGACTGTCTGTGAGGAGTGTGGTGTGTTCTCGCTGTGTCCGCGTGGGTTTCCTCCGGGTGACTGTCTGTGAGGAGTGTGGTGTGTTCTCGCTGTGTCCGCGTGGGTTTCCTCCGGGTGCTCCGGTTTCCTCCCACAGTCCAAAAACACACGTTGGTAGGTGGATTGGTGACTCAAAAGTGTGTGTGTGTTGCCCTGTGAAGGACTGGTGCCCCCTCCAGGGTGTATTCCCACCTTGTGCCCAATGATTCCAGGTAGGCTCTGGACCCACCATGACCCTGAACTGGATAAGGGTTACAGATAATAAATGAATGAAAAATCTTTACAAATTTGTCTGAAAAACTAAACTAAATAATGTTTATATTAATTTGCCAAAAATATAACTGTGGCCAATGAAATTTGTTTAAAACTTGAGTTCCAAAATTAGCCCGAACCTTACAGTAGCCCACAACATGGTGTTTTGGCCAACTCTGATGAGCTGTGCTTGAATTGGTTTATGGCACGTGTTGTGGGGCCACAGATTAATTCCACAACACACCTGGACCAATAAGGGGGAACCTGTGGCTGAGTTGAGTCAATACCATGTTTCAAGCCCAAATGTGGGCCATAGGAGAACTGCGGATGTGCCACATTGTGGAAAACATTTGAGCCAAACATTCTTAGTTATCTGGGCAGTTTTAACCAATTCATATTCTATCACAACTTTATTGTCACCCCCCGACACAGGTGCTCTGTCTGAATTCCACTCTATCCCAAAAACTTTGGTCCCAACTTGACTGTAAATTCTAAAATTCTAGACTGAAATAACTACCTCAACAAATCAACCACAGCTCAACAAACTGTAGCCAGTAAATTTCAGTCTGAACTCACATAGGTGTCTATTAAAACAGCAATCTTTAACCTGGATATTTTAACCCTTGTAAAAAAAATCGAAGGAAGTCAGAGTCTTTGCTGACTGTATTTGGGCTGAGGAGGAAAACTGTGGTTACATTGTTTTTCACAGAATTATTTTATAAGTGCTGCCGGGTTTCCAGGCATTGTCCAAGCTCATTGCGTGGGTAATGTTATGCTGTGGTGGTTTGTAGATATTCATGCAATCTCTGAAGCCGGGGTAGTTGACAGATTGGGAGGCCATTGGTCCAACAGTAGCGTGAGCAAGGAAAACTCTGGGTTATTCCCCCGTCGTCGAGGGACTCCGTGACGAATGGTGCATTTTCTGCAGCGGAGATGGGGATCATGAGAGGAATTCTGGCTCGTTTTGTGGACGCTCTGCAGGTGGTGACACAGGTATAAAGCCCTATACTCTGTCTTTCAGACAAGCCCAGTTATTGGCTCCCAGCACAAACACACACTGAGAGACCATCTGCTCAGAAAGCCTGAGTTTCCCATTAGAGGCCTGAGCGTTTCTGACAAAAATCAATAGTGAGCAGAGATGGAGTTTTTGACGGGTGGTAAATGATATTATTGTTTATTGAATGACCAAACTGTTGTGCGCAGGGGGCCAGCATGCATAATATATGTCAGACTTGTTACTGGATACATGAGCTTGAGTCTGGATCGGCCTACTCAGCCTCTCCTAATGGGGGGCTGGGGTGGTGAGCAGTTCGCCAGCACTGAAATACATGCCTGAAAATCTTCTTATTCCCACATTTAAATGGAGCGAGAAGGGTTTAGAAATGCAAAAGACATCATTAATCACCAGGAAAGTGAACGTGAAAGCTAACATGGAAATACTTGCTGAATATTTTCATCCGTTCTGATTTATGGCACCAGTCAAAAGGTTGCACCTTCTCCTTATAGGCTTTCTTTGTTTCTCCTATATTCCACATGGTCCAGTCTTAGTGAAGACCTCAGAACTTTGACGCAGCAAATATGCCTCAACTCAACGACCAAAAAGGTAAACAAACCTGTGGCTAATGTAGCTAAAAATAGGAAAATATTTAGGATTCAATTTCCCAGAGCAGATCTGTATTGCTCACAGGTTGCTCATGCAATGGCTCAGGGGACATTATGGTGATTCTCCTCGCAGAAAAATAATGAGACAAAAAGGAGACATGAGCCACAAGAGAGACATAAAGGAGATAAAGCAGAGAGGTTTTAGTTCATCTGGCAAATCCGAGCAGAGTTTGTGACTTTACTGAGGTCTCCACTAAACCTCCAGAGGAAACACCTGCGAGAACACTGAGGCCGACCAACAGAAACTATGCAGCAACATGAGCCACTCTCACTGCCTTTCCGTCTACAAGCTGGAACAACAAAAGGGGTGTGTCTAGTACAGTGGACAGTGTCTGGACAGTGTTTAAAAACTCCAGCTGTACTGCTGTGTCTGATCCACTCCCACCAGCACAACACACACCAACACGCCACCACCACATCAGTGTCACTGCAGCTCTGAGAATGATCCACCTCCCAGATCACACCAGGTGATTGTCCTGGCTATTGACAGACAGAGTGGGCTAGCAAAGTACACTATAGTAGAGCAACAGATGGACTACGGTGAATGGAGTTGGTAAAAATAGACAGTGAGTGTAGGAACAAGGTGATTTTAATGTTATGGCTGATCGGTGTAAACAAGTAAGGTTATGTCTTATAAGTAACTGCTGTGGTATAATGTGGTCAGGCCTCTGAGAGGCAGTGGTGCTGCAGATGCCTGGCTATAAAAGACTTTACGAGGGACACATTACTCCTCATTTTAATTTGAAGTTTTGCACCTGTTCATTAATGGCTTCTTCTCTTTCTTTCCTCCCTCCATCCCTCCCTCGTTCTCTCTGGCAGGCGAGCGCTCTCCCGCTGCTTTAACACCTTCTGTGGGTCTTCTGGAGGCCCAGGTGTGATAGCTCTGCCATCCTTGCCCCCCCAACACCCCCTAATTAAAAAAACAAAAAAAAATAAATAAACCCACAGGGAAAGATGAAGAGGTGCCAGCATGGCATAGTGCTGACGTTTAGAGGGGATTTAGAACAGTCTTCAAATGAATATGAAGTGTGGGGTTAACCCTTGCATAGCTGACCTCTGGTTCCATTCAAATAACTCTTCCCCAGACTGGGTGAGGTTTGTGTGCAGCCATTTTGTTTTGCCATGTTTACTGTGTAAAAGAAGGTCCGTGCTGCTTTACTTTCGGATGCACTGTGATGTCCTACGCAAATCTACATAGTACAGTACCACACACACTTCTTATTGCTGTGGCAATGAAAGGCCCAGAGTGAGGTACAACCTACTTTAAAAGTTATGTTTTTTGGTATTTTTTGAAAAAACGAGTTTGACAGAGTGCTTTTTTGGCTCAGCATTAATGTGTATGAAGTAGCACAGTTATCAGATAGAGGTGTGTGTGTGTGTGTGTGAGAGAGAGAGAGAGAGAGAGGCTTGAGGCTAATAAGAGTTGATTATGGTGGAAAATTCACCCTCACTGTTGTTGTTTAACAAGAGCCATTTTTCGCCCCCTGCACCTGTTTTGCTAAAAACATAAACAATGCATTTTCCATTAGACGCCCATTTCCCTTTTTTTTTTTTTTTTTAACGAGGCTGAATCACGGCTCGCTCTGAAAGCACCACAGCTAATACCTTCCTTCACTCTCCAGGCATTTACTGCCAGCAGCTGGGCCAGGCTCATATGATTCTTATCTCAGCGTCTCTGAAGAACGGCAGAATGTCCGACAGCCATAAGCTCTGGGATAGAGGCGGCTTTAGGCCCCTCGAGGTGGAATTATACACTGCTGCGTTTATTACCCTCCAGTATCTCTGACCTCATAAGCGCTACAAATGGGCTAAGTCACTTGCCATGTCCTGTCACAGATAAGACGGTGTCGAGACGATGTTTCCACATCCTCTACACTTCTGTCCAGAAAGAATGGACAGAACATTAAGCATTTCATTACTGAGCAGACACTCCAAATATTTCCAAACTCATTTGTGTTTAATGTGAGGACTGTTATTCTCTATAGCTTTTAGATCTGGACTCATGAGCGTGAGGGTCTTGATATCAAGCCATCCCTTGGTGGTCCTTGTCTGGTGTCTTAGCTTTGTCTAGTGGAAAAATGATATCAGGTCGTTCCACTTTAGAGAACAACTGAAGAGTTGCAGTGGTCCAGTGCCCATTCATCAAAAGACTGCAGGTTCAATCATTGATTGTGACAGATGTGTGCAGGGGGCTTTCTCCTCCAGTGCATTGAGCTGTCTGATGGGACTCAACCAGCATCATAAGCACACCATTCTTTATAAAAACACTTACCATCTCCAGACTTTTTACAGTTTATATACTCCATTAATAAGACACTCTTCATATAGCTGTAAAAACCACAGCTGTATGGATACAAATAAACCAAATTTCAGCCGGACATCTTATCAACAGCCGCTAACTTCAATAAACGAATTAACTTTTCCCTTATGCAGCACATACTGGCCTTGTTTTAATCTGCAAGTGTGTGCTCTTTTTTTTCTGTTTTGTTTTGTTTTATTTTGATGTTTAGTGCTACGCTGACCCATTTTCTGTCCAACAGAAAGCACACGGCGTTTAACTGTTCTTGCTTTGTTCGTGTCAGACAGATGCACAAACATCTGCCCACCAAATGAGTGGCTGTCTCATTTACAGAATGGTGCTAAATCATGAAGCAGCTCTAATTCAGAGCTGGGATTTTCTCACTTTCAGCCTGTGAGGTTCCAGATACACAGACATTTTTCCATTAAGGTCACCATTACGGGTGCCATATTCGTTCTGAAAGAATGTGACAGAAGTCGAAGCCTGTCTTAGAGGCTTGACTCGGAGTGGCAACAACAAAGGAGACGTTAAGGGCCTGAAAGACTATTTTTGTTCGTAATAGAGTATCATATGGCAATGTTGGGAAAGAAAATAGACATGTACAGCCAGATGAGAGGGTTTTTTTTTTCTGGGACATTTTTGACCACAGTGCTTCAGACCTTCCCTTCAGTGCCCACTTTTCTGAGTATGGTGTATATCCATTTGGATTTGTGCATTCCCCAGTGGTGCCTGTACCAATTTTTGAGTCTGTAGGGGTCAAATAAACAAGCATATATGGTCAAATGGACCAAAGATTGGAGAAAAACCAGGCTTCAGCATGACTACTACTATTTTAGCCATGCTGCGTATCTTATCCATGCACATACAGAGCAGTTTGTCATACATGGAATCATAAGAATGTCTACTTCATTTTACTATGAGCTGGTAATGGCAGTTGGTGGGTCATGTAATATTCTAATATCATTTTAAGGAGAAGGGATTTAGTGCTATTCTAGATCATATCATTGCACAACAAATAACGTTAGAGTTGTACCTCAGTGTTTTGTTTTTGTTTTGTTTAGTTTTATTTTGGGGTTTTTTCTGACTGTCAATGTTCTTGTATTACAATACCCAGCAGACATTATTCAACTATGTCATAAGATTAAGAGTCCACTCTACCACAGCTATACAGAGCTCCTGACTCCTATCGTGTGGCAATGCTGGAATACAGACACGGACAGCCAAATGAGAGGTTTTCTTCTGGGCCACTTTTGACATCGTGCCCTGGACCCCTCTTACGTCTTTGTGAGTCTGGCGGGCTTTTGGGAATAGGTTTGTTTTATTTTGTTTTTTCATTTGGCCCTGAAACCTTCATCCATCCATGTGTGTGTGTGTGTGTGTGTGTGTTCACTCTTCACTCTTCTTGAATATGGTATGTTTTTATTTCTGAGGCACTTCACTCTGTTATTCCATAGACCCCTCGTCCCACTTTTGGGTTTTTTATTTTTTTCCTGGGACAGTGTTGTTCATTGTGTCCTAGACCCTCTTCACTCTTCTCAGTATCTTGTTTTATCCTGAGAGTTTTTGTCCATTACGCTTTAGACAAGGTCCCCCCCTCACCCCACCCTTACCCCTGCCCCCTTTTCGAGTATATCTATTTGGCTACGTGCGTTCCCCAGCAGGGCCTGCTCTGATTTATGAGCCTGTAAAAGCCCACAGAGCCTCCAGTACAACTTTGATAAATTCATCATGATAATGGCTCGTAAATGCAGTCAAGCCCCCTGGGAGATTTTCAGCACTTTGTTTACGAGAACCTGTTGCAAAAGACTGGCGGTGGTGCTGGTGGAGGACGGCTGTCCAACAGGTGTTAGTGGAACAAGTAATATGTTTTCAAACTTTGCATCTGACTGCCAGTGCTCCTCTTTGCCTTTCGCTGTAATTCAGTGGCACTGTGGGGGACTGGTTGCAGGTCGGGGCACCAAACAACATTCCAGATCTAACTATGGCATGTAATGTCAGTTTGTGCACAACTCCACACCTGCTCTTAAATGAAGGGTGTGGTCAGAGGTTTGGTCTCTGGTGCTGCAGTAAGAGCTGATATTTTTCTGGGATGGGGTTACACTGGATAGAACAATATTTCTGAGGATTTGATGGCCTTCTGCCTTAAAAGCTTTAGTGACGTCAGATATGGATGTTGAATGGTTTTGATTTCTGGATCACAGACACCATTCCAATGCATCCCAAAGGGAATGGATTATTTTAATGGCATTTCCAGGATCATACAAACTGTGTGTGCAACTGAATGACTGCGTCCAAAGTGGCTGCACCTTAAAGTATACTCTCAGAAATGTGGTCCCTCTCAAACCTGTTCTGTACTATTTTTTATGAGAGTGTAGATGCAAGGTACGTCTACAATTTTCTCGACCCATAGTGTTCAGTACCAAATATAGAGTGCATATATGTCCAGACTGACTGATGCCGAGAGGACGACCCGCTTCTGTCTGGCCCTGATAACACAGCTACAGCAACGCTACATTAATGAACACCTACATCCCACTACGCCACTGTTACAAACCATCAACGCTGTCAGGAATCATGAGGCTCCTTGGCTCTGGAAAGCAAAACCTTGAGGTAAGCTGTAAATGTCCAGTTTCTAGGTTGTTCTAGCGCTGACAGATGCTGCACACAGAGCAGTGGAAGCGTAATTCCCCATCTGGACCCGTCATGTAGCTTAATTCATAGCATATAACCCTCCTGGCTCTGAGGCAGGGTCTCGGAATTAGCTAAATTTAAGTTTGTATAAAATGTTCGCACTGAACAAACTTTGACTCAGTTGCTTCATCTGTAAATAGATGGAGCGAGTTTTTATCTCCAAGGCAACAAATTGGAAAATAAGAAGGAGGACCAATTAGCATCACTCAAACGTGGTGTTAAGTTCATGGAGTCATCTTTGGAACGGAGTACGCATGGGAAAAAAAATGTGCTCATTCTGCTTGGGTCCTTAAAACCACTTTGCCTGAAATGATGCTTGAAGCAATAAGCTGGCAAGCCTTTGGCTTTAAACATCAGGAAGCAGGAACATTTGCCTCTTCAGTTTTATTGAAGGCATATAGTTCAGCATTTTCTAATTTATCACAAATGCACTCGATCATTAACATTTACGTTTATGGCAATTGGTAGATGCCTTTATCCAGAGAGACATGCAATTCTATTCTGGTTACAGAGGTGAGCTAATATGGTGTACGGCGTCTTACCTAAGGACTCTTATTATGTAATGTAGTGTGTACTTGCCCAAGCAGGGCATTGAAACCTGTGCTCTTCTGCATAGACGTCAGATGGCTATCGTTAACCTGGTCTCAAGATGAATTCATCCCTATTTGACTTAAAGACAATACCCGGGATTCTTACAGCGTGTATGAAGTTCACTTTTCGTGGATGTACAGTTTATTTTGTGACCCATGCCCAATGTAAAACACAATCACCCTGAATAATTGACCTTACCCTAACCACAAACCCAATGTTAGACTTCCCTTTCTCCAGCAGAGCTAAAATAACCTTCTCCCACAAGAGTATACAGAGCTGTTTCTGTAGTATGTCTTTAAGTTCTTGTGGATTTAGTGAAACCATGTCAATGGACAAGAGCTTGCTTAGTATTCGTAAAAATGTTCTTCATGAAATGTTGTGAATAGCTCATTTTCAGAGATCTTGTTGCTAAGCTACACCAACAACATCAGTCAAGACATGTTTAGTGTCTGAAACTTGCATCTTTGCAGATTGGGAGCCGATACTGTACCACTAAGCATTGCACATTTGCCCCAAAATATATTTGATATCGAAATAACCTTTAACATCATCATCTTCTTCTATTTCGGGGTCACAGTGTCAACAGCGCAAGCCAAGAAGCCACAAACTCCTCCTGGAGGATCCCCAGGTGTTCCCAGGCCAATCCCTCCAGCATGTCCTGGGTCTACTCCCAGTTGGCCGTGCCTGGTGGCATCCTCAATAGATCCTCAGGAGGCATCCTCAATAGATGCCCGAACCACTTCAGCTGTCTCCTAAGTTTCTATGCTGAGCTCATCACCTGATCATGAAGCGTACGTCCAGAATCTGCCTCTTGTATCCACAATCTCATTCTTTACCCAAAGCTCATGACCATAAGTGAGGGTGGGGACATAGATTGAGAGCTAGGTAAACTTGAGTGCTTTGGTTTATGGTTCAGCTTCCTCTCCACCACAATGATCTGGTAAAGCGAATGCATTACTACAGATACTGCACCTAACCTGCTGTCAATCTCAGGATCACAATCACTTGTGAACACGACCCTGAGATACTTGAAAGTAGCTGAATTCAGTCATTATAATGGGTCCCTGCAAACTTTTTGGACGTAGAGTGTAGGCTGTACATTTCTGTCTTTAACTGAACCTTCCATCAGCAACAGTAGGCATGTGTTAGAGTCATGCTTGGCACATGTACTTGCTCTGATTCTGCCAGGCAGCAGGCGAGCAAATATAAGTGGCTGAGGTTTGGCTTGTGGGGGATATGAGGCAGAGGAAAGGCATTTCCACAGAGAGACCACACAACACCCCCCCTGTAACCCCAGATTAGTGAAGGACGATTCTGAAAATTGATGCAGTGAATTCGCTTCAAATGTGTACATTTCCACATGAATCAAATCTATTACATAAACACAGTCTTGTCCTTCAATTTGCGTACTTTTGGTCACATAACGTGTTGATGTAATACATTTTGTTTATGAGGAATTGACAGCGACTATTAGTGCCTTCTACGCTTTCAGGAAACAGCCAATCCATTTTGTGACATAAAAAAGAATACTTGTCTATATGTAATAGACTCATCGTGTCTGTCCTGTTTCAATCTAGCGAGTGTTCTCTTTTGTCATAGTTATGTTTTGGAATTGCTGAAACCTCCCATTTAAATGTATCCATTTGGTTTTTATTTTTCTTGCCAGTGTCCAAGTTCATACGCCTGGGCAAGCTCTTCTATTGCTTAAGATTTCAGCTTCATTAGAAAGCTGAATCAATCATCAATCAATCACATTTTATAAATGTTAGAATGGGTGTGTAAAACACTTTCTGGAAGTTCTCGTTAGAAATGGAAAAGGAAGTTGATGTAACATAGTACTTGAACATGCAGTTTGCTCGGGATATTCTCCATGATAAGTTCAGGTGCTCTGCAATCCAGTAGGAGTTCAGAGTTGCTGTTTCTTTGCATCAAAAGTAGATATTTGAAGTGGTTCGGTCATCTGATAAAGATGCCCCCTGTACACACACCCACAACTGGAGATTTACCAGGCATGGCCAACTGGGAGGAGGTCCTGAGGTCGACCAATGGCTCCCTAGAGGGATTTGATCTCCCAACTGGCCTGGTAATGGCTGAGGATCCCCACAGGTAGAGCTAGAGAATATTGTGAGGGAAGGACAAGTCCGCATTTGCTTGCCCTGTTGCCACCTCGTCCCTTTCAAGATGAGATGAGATTAGATGATACAAAATGAGATGAGATCCTGTATGAAACAAGAATTTTAATATATGTGAATACGTTTTTAAATGACTATTCTTTATGATCCTTAGTTACGTCATAATCAATATGTAAGCTCCTGTCCACACTAACTGTCTGTAGTGTAACTAAAGACATATTACAGAAAGAACGCTATAAAGTGTAGAAGGTAAATGATAAACACGAGAAAACCCTTTATTTCTATCCTTTTGGTTTAGGGCTATGGTGAGGTAAGGGTTAAGGTAGATTTTTCTCACTGGGTGGATGTCAGAACCAAAAAGGCCAAACAACATTTCATCCACGTTGTATGAATTTTAGAAAAGTCGTTAAATACTTATAAATTCCGAGACCATGTTGAACATGGATGTTACACAAATTACTTTCACTGTAAAGGTGTTTTAGACCGGGTTTAGATATTTATGGCCCAAAATGAAGGCCTAGATCTAATAGTTGTGGTTTGTAAAAGAGTAATATTAAAGGGTATTTGAAGCTAATAAATTCAGAAAACCCAAACACTGTGGTCTATATGTCAGTAAGCATGTGTGAAGAAGGTGGGCTGTACTGGGGATTGTGTCCCATGTGGCATATATTGGAAATATATTTTTTATCTGTTCTATATAGTGCAATATTAAAATGTCACTCACAGATTGCCACAAGCATTATATCAAGAATTGGCATGAAATAAATGATATAACGGTAGATATATCATGGCCAATTAGAACAATGTGACATTTTTTTAAAGGTTCTAAATGAAGCTATATACAGTTTTTTAAATTAAAACTCTGTATTTGTCTCTGCTTTTCTTAATGGCCTCTTTTCCACTGCAGGGCCAAATGGTTCTTAAGGCCCTTCCGTGTCTTTCCTGACCCATTAGCATAGTTAAGGTTTCTTTGTCCTTTGCTAAATCAGGAGCAGGAAGTGCACAATATACACTGAGTGAGTTCGCATTCCAGATAAACAGAGAACTATGATTTTTTTGGATTACTTTTGTATGTTTGTGCAAAGCAGACTAATGTTACCCTCAGTGAATATCGCTAAAGGCGGCAAAAAGAAGGGGCTTCCCTGCGGATGCTTGCTGGATGTTAGGCTAATAGGAGGACTTGTGTGGTCAGGGTATGTTATAGCTACTTACACTAAAATATAATACACATTTTTAAAAATATAATCAGAGGTTGGGCGGTGCAGCAGGTAGTGTCGCAGTCACACAGCTCCAGGGACCTCCGGGTGACTGTCTGTGAGGAGTTGGTGTGTTCTCCCTGTGTCTGTGTGGGTTTCCTCTGGGTGCTCCGGTTTCCTCCCACAGTGCAAAAACACATGTTGGTAGGTTGATTGGCGACTCAAAAAAGTGACCGTGTGAGTGTGTGTTGCCCTGTGAAGGACTGGCGCCCCCTCCAGGGTGTATTCCTGCCTTGCGCCCAATGATTCCAGGTAGGCTCTGGACCCACCGTGACCCTGAATTGGATAAGGGTTACAGATAATGAATGAATGGATAATCAGAGTTTGTAGTTTGTAAGAATGTTACATTGTGGTATGACTTCATATTTGAGCAGCAAAAGGCTTAAAGGGACAACCAGTCGATACCTACATCATTAACGCCCTCCCACCGAATGGTTCTGTGGACATAAGACAGAAAGTAAAAAGTAACAGATTTGTAAAGAAATGCAGCACCAGCCTGATCCATGCTATGTCAGAAAACATGGGATTATACGAGTCATCCTGTTTTTGTGTTGCATCCTACAGACCTTACAATTGCCCCGCCTCCTCGTCTGATTCTCTCCAATCACAGCGCAGGACAGCATTTATGTGAGAGTGCAACAGAGAAAACCAAACACAATGAGCATTGAGAAATACTGAGAATACTGAGAAAATGAGAACAGAGAAGAAAGAGAACTGAGCAAACATGACTAAAATCCAGAGGTTCTGCTCCTCACTCCTGGGCTCTTGCACTGAACCGATCTCTGGTCCACTCTCATTTAAAGGAGCAGGTGCTGGATTTATTTAAAAATACGTTACAAAGTATCAAAGTCATTTTGGAGCTTTGTACTGGTCCATTCACCCTGACCTTTTCACACAGTGTAAAGAGGAAGAAATGGTTCAGACACTCAGAATATTTTTCAATTGAAAGCAGCAGCTCCTGAAGTGCAGTTAAGAGTTGAGTTTCTATGACATAATCTGGCTCCTAAAAGCAGACAAGGACATTTTATTCCATTCTAAAAGCACTAAGGCGGTCCCATGGGAACGGGGGATGGGGTGGTGGGATGACGAATACTGAAAGTGTCTTGTAATTTTCTGGGTCGCAGTAATGGTCTCCATCTCCAACATAAGGCCTGCATTAATCAAAGCCCTGAGTGAGCAGAACGCATCGCACTCACATTCCTTTCATTTGTTTGGTGCTATGTTTAGCAACCGTAGCAAACAGTAACACACAGATGCTCACTGTGAGAACTCTGACCCATTACTGAGCTTCCAAGAGGCTCTAAAGTCCAGTTCTGTTAGCAGTCAGAATTACAGAAAGCCCATATGGACAGCCTCAGTTTCTTTGTGTCTCTTCGAGTGGGTTTCACCAAGAAGGGTTACGTTAAAGACAGTTTAGAGCAAATCCAGGATGTGTTCATAGGTTTTATTCAACTCTGCACGAAAGTGATGTACTCTGAAGCGCTCTTTAATGTCAGTTCCTTTTACTCATTTGTTCATCTTCTGTAACCACTACATTGTAGTCTGGGTCATGGTGGGCCAGGAACATACCCTGAATCATTAGATGCAAGACAGGAACACACCACGGACAGGGCACCAGTCCATGACAGAGCATCACATAAACACACACACACTCACACATGTGGACTCTTTCACACATTAACCCAGTTACTCACACCAGTGGGCAATTTTATGACCCTGAACCCGATAAGCAGTTACAGAACATGAATGGATGGATGTTCATGATGCGGAGAACCCCTCTGCTCAACCACGCTCGCGAGCTAACTCTCTGCTCTTACTGTTGCTAACTGTTGTGCCTGCTGACCCGGGGGGAGTCTGATTTCACCGGCTCTGCTCAGCCCCATTCGCTTGTTAGTTGCTAGATCTCACCACCTATTGAGTCGACTGCAGCAGTCTGCCTCTCTGCTTTTCTGATGCTCGGTTATTTCACCATTTATGGTTGTCACAGATGAATACACATATTCACTTTTGAAATTATTAGGTTAGTGTTTTGGCATCACAGGGTGCCAAGGTAACTTTTAAGAACTTTTAATCTTAAATAATTCAGCTGAAACATTTCAAATGCTTTTTGAGGACAGTGACAGGTCAGAAATATTAGGAGAATACTAAACTGCAGCGATGAGGAGAGCCAAAAATGTCCTTATTACTGTTCAGCCTCAGATCAGCTGCCACCAATAAGTATGTTATATCCAACATTTATATTGAAAAGTACTTCATTTCTTAATTAACAAGCGCAGATGTGCTTTCCTTCTTATTCTAATACTCTCCAAGCCCTTTTTCCTGTCTCTCACCTCCTAATTCACCATAAATCAAACATAATACCCTTGACTCAGCTTAACGTTACACTGTGAACAGCAGGAGGCTGAGTAAGACTGGGGCAACTGCACTGGGAGCAGCACCAGTGGAAGTGTGTACTTATGTGCATTCCTCTAGTAACTCATCTTATGCACCATAGATCTTTCCTAGTGAAAACCAGGCATGTTTTATTAGTAATTGTCACTATTAGTTTAACTACAAGCCTTACTATTGAGAAACGGAGGCAAAGACTAATGTGAACTTGAACAACAAAGAACTGATCGTAAGGCACTTTTAAACACCCAGTTGTAGACCATAGCAGAGCCTCTAACGTCTATTCACAATGGTAACAAATGAGTTAATATTTGTATTGTTTAATACAGAGGAACCAAAAAATAAGCTACTGTCAAGTACTATTACTCTTACTGATATCCCCACTACGCTCTACCCACATTATACTTTAAACACAAAACATTTGAGTGCTAATCAGCACAAGAACAATCCAAAACTCTTAATCTGAAGATCGTCAAAAACCCTAATCTGAGCAGCTCCAAGTCTATACCTCCCTTAACCACCTAAATAGACTTTTCTATTCGTCAGAGGCTTCCCAGGCTTGGGACAACTTTAAACACATATCCTGTCGCACCTTTGGAAACCAAATGCTCGAGTGCATACCCCCAACGGAACATTAGAACTCCGTCCGGGATTACCTCCAAAAAATCAAAAAGGAAAATCAACAAAGCAAAATAATAAACTAGCTCTCCAACACAGCTGGAACACATTAACTAAATGGAGCGCTCTAAACAACAGAGCTCACCCAGTGCTTTCTCAGTTTAGATTCCCCTTAACCTCACCAAACAATCAAAAAATAAATACGATTATAATGGTTGAGGGTTCAAACTCTGCCTCGGGTCACTCTCTGTGAGGATGTTGGTATGTTCTCCATGTGTCTGTGTGGGTTTCCTCTAGGAGCTCAGGTCCGTCTAGGAGCTCAGATCCAAAAACACGTGTTGGTAGCTGGCGGTGTAGAAGGGTCCATAGATGTGAGTGAAGGTGTGAGTGTGTGATGCCCTGTGGTGGACTGGCGCCCTGTTCAGGGTGTGTTCCTGCCTTTTGCCCAGTGGTTCTGGGTAGGCTCCAGACCCACCACGACCCTGAACAGAATAATGTGGTCACGGAAAATGAATGAATAAATGTAGTGCCAACAAAATTCGCTTTCCTAGTTAAAAAATGGCATTTTCTTCTGACATTTGCTTCTAAATTGATTTTTTCAGCTCATTTGACAGAGAACATGAATGCCATAAACTCAAGAGTGAATGCTGAACGCTCTGTACACCAAGTATTTATCACTGCTAATCGTTATTACATTTTGAGTAAGGCCAACACTTTCATTGCATTTGAAACAGTTATTACCTTCATGAGGAGGCAGAATTCACGGCAACCTCTTTATACTGAAGTACAGCTTCTGAAATAAAGCGGTGTATGGGACCATGGTGTTGCTGTTTTCTCGTGCACCAACCAGAGGACAGCTCTTAAGTAAATTTGAAAGACTTGTGAGACTCTTCCAACACACGCAGGACAGTCTGTGCTACAGGGAATTGTGGCTGTCTAATCATTTTTTATTAATCTGGCCAAGATAGTTTTCCAATGGAAATCCGGAAATAAAATCAAGATGCTCGTGCCTGTTCACATCATCACAGAAATACACCAAGCCATGCACATTGTAAGTGAATGCTCAACAAATGAAAGGAGAAGAGTTTGTGTAAAGTTGCACTAAGGGCTGGTTAGAATGTAAACGCAGACAGAAACAAGAAGGAAGTTTTGATAAATCAAGGATTTCAAAACATCAAGAACCACAGAACCATTTATAACAGTGTCTCAGTTCTGTTTCTCTTTCCTCAATGCTCCTAGGTTCACAGTAGAGCTGATAGGTTATAGGTAAGAGGCTGAAAAAAGGTATGTTCATGAAGTTCCTAAATGCTAATATAGAAATCATCGTCTTTAAGTCGTATAAACCAAAACTCACATGTACTTCCGGATGCTTTATTATCCCCATGCCTTTGCAGTGCTTTTTTCTTAATGGAACCCATAATGAATTCAGCTACAGATAAACTTTTCTCACTTGCCTTTTTCAAACTATTTACAATTTATGTTATTTTTTTGTTGAATAAGAGCAAAATTGTTAATACTACACAAAGTTTTAATTTTGAATCTCTACTCCTAATGAATCCATGGTGTTCTCCCTGTGTCTGTGTGGGTTTCCTCTGGTTGCTCAAGTTTCCTCCCACAGTCCAAAAACACACGTTGGTAGGTGAATTGGCGACTCAAAAAGTGTCCGTAGGTATGAGTGTGTGAGTGAATGTGTGAGTGTGTGAGTGAATGTGTGAGTGTGTGTTGCCCTGTGAAGGACTGGCGCCCCCTCCAGGGTGTATTCCCGCCTTGCGTCCAGTGATTCTGGGCTGGCTCTAGACCCACCGCGACCCTGAACTGGATAAGCGCTTACAGACAATGAATGATGAATGAATGAATGAATCTACTCGAAACCTTTCCGAAGCCCGTTTAGGCGGAGGTGATGAAGTGAGATGAAAGTGTTCATCACATATTTGTGAGAAAGTAACAAAATCAGACTTTAGCATTTTGGCTTTATTGACTACGATACCCTGAAAGACGAATGGCTTGGACATACCTGCAAAAATGCCAATAATGAAGGGTTTTTGTACAATTCTTCAATCAGCACAAGGATGGGCCAAATCTGCATCTTTGTAATCTGGTGAAATGAGAGCTTTAAAAATAATGTAACTGTAAATTTTAAATGTGTTAATTTGGAATATTTTGTCAAACTATATTTACAACCACAGACAGAAAGTAAAGAATTACAAAATATAAGTAATTGCTCCCTCCATTCCTTCCATTTTGTATCCATGTTTTCAGTGATCCTTTGGCATGCTAACCTTATTGCCCTGTGAGTGAGGTTTATTTATTGATTAGAATATCCATTGTCTGGTGCTGTTTCAGCTTTAACTGGTTGTCTGCTCACACCTTGGCCAGTCAGTAGCCATCTCTGCCCACACCTTGCTCAGTTACTATCCTGTTCTGCCCACACCCTGCTCGGTTACTGCTCCACCCACTGAGGAAAATTTCCAAGGAAAATTATAAAAAGTAAAGGTTGACCTCTGACCCTCTGGGTGACCAGCTAAACCTGCAAAAGACCAGCTTAAGTCCGCTTTCACAAGTTTAATTCACATTTTATGATTTGTCCAATCTGTGGTGTGAACCAGCTCTGTTCAGAGTGAGACTCATACAGGTCTAAGTCCTGTTTTTACAGTTGGACTCTAAACACTACTGACAGATCCATCCATCCATTATCTGTAACCGCTTATCCAATTTAGGGTCGCGGGGGGTCCAGAGCCTACCTGGAATCATTGGGCGCAAGGCGGGAATACACCCTGGAGGGGACGCCAGTCCTTCACAGGGCAACACAGACACACACACATTCACTCACACACTCACACCTATGGACACTTTCGAGTCGCCAATCCACCTGCAACGTGTGTTTTTGGACTGTGGGAGGAAACCGGAGCACCCGGAGGAAACCCACGCGGACACGGGGAGAACACACCAACTCCTCACAGACAGTCACCCGGAGCGGGAATCGAACCCACAACCTCCAGGTCCCTGGAGCTGTGTGACTGCGACACTACCTGCTGCGCCACCGTGCCGCCCACTGACAGATCCTTCTGCTAAAAAAAATGCCCAGCGAACACAGCCGTGCGGGGTCGAGACAGACAGCCCAGCTGGGTACCAGCAAAATGTGTCTATTGGCCAGATGTTGGCCTCAAATATAGATGCCCTCCTTGGTCAGTGAAGGGACCAAGGGGACCCTGGTATGGGCAGGAGTAACAGTAACTTGATATGTTCATGCGCAATTAAGTTACATAGCCAATTTTTAGAGAAGCTGCCCTAAAATTTGAGCGAGGGGCTATTGGCCCTATTACAGGTCAGAGGACTATCACAATCATTTTGAAGCTGTCATTTTAAAATGAAAATACTACATAGTATCATTTTAATGAAGTCAAAAAGAGCATCCAGTACTGAGTGCGTATTAAGGCAGAGTCAGAGAATTACAGATACATTATAACGCCCCCTAAACCAGGCTTCTGTCCAAAATCACTACACAACATGCTTCTGAAAGCAGCACTGTCTTTAGGAAGGACAAAACAAAAGTGGTTGCAAGCCGATAGATGGGGATGAATGTGATTGGTTAACACACTATGGGCAGAGATGTTCAAATACAGCACCATAGGCCAATAAAGCTCCATTTTGACCCCTGTGGTTTGCCTGCTCTGACAAATAAGTCTTTGATTCTATTCATTTGCTTAATTTGCTCTAATTTATTGTGAGAAAATGATAACGAGTATAAAATGCCTCTTTATTTTTTCTGTCAAAGAAAAATATATATCTTCAAAATAGTAACTTTATAGATGAAGGAAAAGCTTCTCAACTTTAATTGAAGTAAATCTAAAAAGAATTTATTAGAAGAGTTCTGGAGCATTTCCATTGGTCCATTCTTCAAGAAAATGGAGATTCATGTATTTATTTAGACAGAGACTGTATTTATGTTTTCCCGAAAAATAGTAAAGAATCACTATTTCTCCAATACTTTTTGTTTTTCTAATGACATTCACATTATACTGACACCTAGTGGCCTAGAGGTTTTGTCTGGCTAACTGAACCCACGCTATATACATAAACTGGATCACTCATGGACTACAAAGCAGTTTGATTTTTCATCTCATGAGGTATATATTTTGTTTTGTTTTTGTTTTTGGTTTCTCCATGTGGGGGTCCTGAACTATGGAGCGTAAACTGGATCTTTCATGAACGCCAAAGCAGTGTGTTTATATTAAACTCCAAAATCAATTTCATGAATATTGTTTGTTATTTCTGGTACTAAACAAGACTTGCCCTGCCTTTAAGTTCAGCAAATAAACAGTAGGTGTACATTACGTTGGGCAGCAGTTCTTGCAGGGGTGCCAAAACTGGCTCCACCAGGGCCTGTGTGTGGAGGCTGTGGTGTGCGGTGGTGCAGTAATAGATTCAGGCTGTGGTCAGGGTCACTGCTGCCTCCTGGGAGAGGTTATTGCCTTGTAAAGTGTGTTAACATGTACGTTAATGCTCAAGCTTTACCTCAGAGCTCTGCATTACGTCCCAAATGTCCTGCTCCATTACAGGGCTGGGGAAAGTCAGCCTCTAGTTTACAGCATGAATGTCATTTTCCCAAAAAAAGAAACCACTGCAAACAAGTGAAAGGTTTTCTCCTACGCTTTAGGTAGTGTTTACAGGCCCCGGTTAAGTTCTCGACAGAAGCATTTCAGTTTAATGACCTAGAGCTTGGTGTCTGGCCTATAGAGTCAATCCTAGACCTTTGTGGTGCTGGGAATTGTGATTAGACAGTGCCACGTATTCCACTGATTTAGCTCTTATTCACCAGTTCATGGTCAATGCAGAAGCTGGGGGTAAAAGCAGGGGTGTTGTATGGTGAATAATGTATAATCTGACTCCAATAGCCTGGGAAATCAGTTGATGGTCCTTTCTAATTTCACCTTAATCCCCTCTGGTGTGTAAATAATTCCAATGAAACCACACTCAGGATTTCAGGAATGAAATGAATGGAGAGAGAGAGAGAGAGAGAGAGAGAGAGAGAGAGAGAGAGAGAAACATGCACAGGTGACTTCGGACCCACTGACCCATTGTTACCAAAAAGTCAGAAATGTGCCAAAATTCAAAATTATAATAATGAATAAATCATGGCAGCTGTTTAGAATCTGTTCCTTGTCGTTATTTACTGTTGTTGTTGTAGTGTTGTAATGTGTTCAGTTTTGTGATGTCTTGTTGTTGAGAACAGCTGTCCTGATGGAATAGAGTCTGGGATCCTAATCTCATTAATATTCTCGTAAAATGCTCACAGCAGTGTTTTAACATCTCGTATGAAAAAATTCACAGAAAAAAACAAACTGTACTGACACTGACAGCTCTTTGAAAAAAAATTGGGCCGGTTGGTGGCTACAGATTTTCCCCTAGTGTCTTGTTGCTGGACTGCCTCTTGGGCCAACCTACAAGAGGCATTTTCCCTGACTGACTGACTGACTGACTCCTAATTTTGAAATGTGCATGCGCAAGTAGGAACTGTTAGCTCAGCCGAATTTCACTCAGAGAACTTAAGGTGGCACTACTACAGAGTCTATTTTTAGTTCAGCCATATTTCACACTCTAGTCCGTAAACTAAATTTGGAACTAGTTCATGAACCAGAAAAATGTGTTCCCAGCTGGAGCAGTACGTTCTTCAGCGTGAACCATGGCTGAATAGTAGGAAATAAGACAGGAGAACTCTCCATTTGTGTGTGTTTCTGGGGCTGTGTTTGGCTCTGCGCTAGTTACATTTGCCCACAATATGCCCTCCATATTTTCTGTACAACACAATCACACAGTAAACACCACATTTAAACAAAGACAATGATATGAAGCACCAAAGCTTCTCCAGACCTGTGAGAGATGTGTAAAAACATGTAAAACCAAGCCCAATGAGAAGTATCATTTAAATGTCATTTTATTCTTGGGTCATCCCTGAATGTTGAGTGTGGAGTCCAAAGTACAGAGTTTCTTTTGTGTATATATATACATACATATATATATATGTATATATATATATAGCAGTGTGTTACTTACAAAACAAACATGAATCGAGGATACAACAAAGAACAATGTCCGGATTATGACAATTTTTGTAGTTCCCAGATTAATCTTTCTCTGAAGCCCTTGAAGTCCCTGTGTCTTTCTCACTGTGTATTCAGTCCATAATTCATCTAAATATTGTAGACAATTACAATAACTATAGACAGCCACAGTTAAAATACCAACCACACCTTCAATCATTCTGTAATAAATCTTCAGTTTGTAAATTATCTGTCTGTCATGGAAATGAGAAACAAACCCTCCACACAGATCTGTCACATGTTACATTTATCTTTCATCAACCTCTGTAGCCTGAGGCAATGTTGGTAAACCCATTGCATTCCTGCTAACCTGTCTAACAACACACACACACACACACACACACAGACAGACACACACATGTTCACTGATACAGCCCAATCACAATCATGTTAATGTGGCAGGTTGTGGAAGATAATAACTAAATAAAATCTATTTGATTTAAAACAGAGGCCCATAGAGCCACACTCCCTCTTCAAACGTTCAAACGTTTATGGACATCTCCTCATCTTACACTTTGCTGCAATAACAGCCTTTATTTTTCTTGGAAGTGTTTTGACCCTTTCAGGAATTTGCTGTTAGGATTTGGTGGCAGCCATTTTAGAACAACCTCTGAGGTGAGGCACTGGTGTTGGAAGCTTACTTTTGCATCTCGGATCATCTCAATGGTAGTGGATGGAGTTCCAACACTTACCCGTGTTGAGAAGCTTTTTAGGCTCATGTGCAGCAGCTCAATTTTAGTCATATATTACTGATCTCCTAATTATTTTGATAATAATAACAATAATATACCCATAGTAGGGGGAACCTTAACTGAATTCACCAATAACTGAAGGCACCTAAGAGCTGCCTACAAACACTGCACTGTTAGAAACTAATAGAAACTAATACAGTACTACAGTATAAAGTTAGCATTATCAGAAAGTACAAAATTTTGAAAGGTGCCATGAACTGAAGGCCACTACTGTATACAGATATCTGTAAAAATGGACAAACCACAGTACCAATGTAGTTAAAAGTCTGAATTTCATTTTTACTGTTGTTTTTACTTGTGGAAAACACCAGAGTTTATGACTGAATTCAATTTTTCCTCAAACGATTCCTTTAATCTCCACTGTGTCCAGCTCTCCTGTTACAGTGAGCACTACCATCTCTGAAAAAACAATAATAAGCCTCTATTAATCACCGAACTGGTCGTATGAACAGTGATAACACACAAGTGAGGTGTGTTTTTTTCCTGGCTGAGCCTGAGCTGATTATGAATACTCAAACTCTCCAGAGCTCTCGATTAGACCAAGCGATAAGAGCTGCCACTTGCAGTAGCCCAGCAGTGATTTGCTGCATGGTTTAGGGGCAAAGAAAAACAGCAGCTCTGAAATCTAGAGTGTGTTTGCATTAGCCCGAGTGCAAGTGCAGGCTCTACATCTCTGTGTTTTTGCAGGAAACAAACACACGCCTCGTCGAGACAGGGGTTATCGCTCCCCGACTGTTTGGAGGAAAACCAAGTGCAACAAATACACAGCGAAGGCAGCCTTGAGAAACAGCCCAGGAATGGAATTTTCATCAGGTAACGGCGGCTTCCTGGGAAGTGTGGGACTGAGATGCGGTGGAGATTTGAGGGAACAGTAGTTGTTACATTAAGAACAAGCATCTGAAAAGAGGAAACAATTTCACTGTTTCACCCCCACCACAGTCAGACGAATCATAAATAATGAAAGGAAAGCCCCTGTAGAGGGCAGCGGTGAGTGGTGTTTTTGAGGGCAGCAGTAGAACATTAATTCATTCATTTTTCATTCAACTTTTGTAACCACTTCATCCTATTCAGGGCTGCTGTGATTTCTGAGCCTACCTTATATCATTGGGTACAAACACATGAACCTGTGGACAATTTCACACACTCACCCAGTCACTCTCTCACACACACAAACCTGTGGACAATTCCAAACAAAACAAATGTAAAAACTAGAAAGTGTAGAGTTAACTATGAGGTTAGCTCATATTTAGGCGAATACCTTGCTCCTAAAAATCCTCAAAATATGTAAATACATGACCGTTGTATCAGAAGAAAGCCCCTGGGTTCTATTCCACCGCTAAGTTTTGTAATATTAGCTAGCTAGGTTAATATCGTATACGTTAATACGATCTGTTCTTCGTGCTTTGTGTCTGTGGCTAATGGTAATTGGGAAACAGCCCTGAATTCAAAGTAAGGAGATCCTTTTGCATGAGACAAAAAAGCAAATAAATAAATAAACAACTAAACCAATTAGCATATTTTTAGCAGCATGTCACTTACTAAAACAGCATGCATGCCTCTGAAGTGGCGAAACCAAACGCTGGTGAGTCATAGCGGAGGTGGGAGCTGCCGTAACATTTCTCTTTAATCATGTACTTTGACTCTTTCTCCGTCCTCACTGCTGCGCTGAGCTCGCTGAGGTTGTTCGGTGCTGGCCGACGTTCTGAGCTCCGTTAGCATTAAGCATGTTATAAAATCAGCAACAGACTTTCACGCATGTGTTCGTTAGCCGGAGCCATGCTGAAAAATACAACAGCGTTTCATGTGATCACCGCTTGCTGAGATGGAATATGAAAATCAGATTTCAGTGTTTTTCTGAAAACTTGTTGGTTGTTGGGCAAAGCTGGTAAATATAAATTTCCAGCACTTTAAAAAATAATGCACTGAGAATGATCCACACATATGCCAATAATAATACATCTACAGCGTTCTCACGTTCTTGATCTCCTGCTTTATCTTTACTTATGGTACCTCTTTATTTCTCTTTATATAACAGTATATCCTACTCTTTAGCATTTGTTTCAGTCTTTGTTTATCCATCTGCAGCTCTGTGGAGATAATGGAAATAAGTATTTTAATAATAACTTTATATTTATATTTGATTTATGTATTAGCTTATACCTGAATTACAGCTGTATGACATTTGATAAATGTGAAATATTTAATGGTATAATTCATGAATTTGGGCGGCATTGTGGTGCAGCAGGTAGGGAAACCAGACCTGGAGGTTGTGGGTTCGATTCCCGCTCCGGGTGACTGTCTGTGAGGAGTGTGGTGTGTTCTCCCTGTGTCTGTGTGGGTTTCCTCCGGGTGACTGTCTGTGAGGAGTGTGGTGTGTTCTCCCTGTGTCTGCGTGGGTTTCCTCCGGGTGACTGTCTGTGAGGAGTGTGGTGTGTTCTCCTTGTGTCTGTGTGGGTTTCCTCCGGGTGACTGTCTGTGAGGAGTGTGGTGTGTTCTCCCTGTGTCTGCGTGGGTTTCCTCCGGGTGACTGTCTGTGAGGAGTGTGCTGTGTTCTCCCTGTGTCTGCGTGGGTTTCCTCCAGGTGCTCCGGTTTCCTCCCACAGTCCAAAAACACACGTTGGTAGGTGGATTGCAGACTCAAAGTGTGTGAGTGTGTGAGTGAATGTGTGTGTGTGTGCGTTGCCCTGTGAAGGACTGGCGCCCCCTCCAGGGTGTATTCCCACCTTGCGCTCAATGATTCCAGGTAGGCTCTGGACCCACCGCGACCCTCAACTGGATAAGCGCTTACAGATAATGAATGAATTAATTAATTCATGAATTTTTAAATGCTTTTTTGTGTGTTTTGAACATGTGAGGTGGTGAAATATTCAGATTTTTAAAAATTCCGATATTAAAAATACAAATCTTAGCCAGAGATCAACCATCCAGGCTTCTCAGGAATATTAAACTTCCACACAGCTCCTTTATATTCTCTCTCTCTCTCTCTCTCTCTCTCTCTCTCTCTCTCTCCCAGCCTAATTACTGTGCCCACATCACACACTCTGTGGTTCATTAGGGCCTACTTACACACTCGTAACTTGTCCCATGAATACACTCCTTTTAGCTAAGATTAGAGACAGTTGAGTTATAATGACAGAGTAATAACAGTGTCTTGCTGGTAGTTAGCGTCCGTCCCCAGGCGTCACATTCATCTGTTATTATAAAATGTGGGAACAATTTAACCTCCAATCACATCACACTACGATCTGCCACTGACACACTTCCACTCTTCGCTCTCCTTTAATCTCTGTCTGCTCTCAGAGAACCAGAAAACTGAATATAAGACTAAGAAATAAGAATATAGTGGTGTGACATGTAGAGAAAGCTCCAGGGCAATAGCGGCCTGGGTTCAAGATTTACCTCGGGTCGCCTTCTGCCTGGAAATATTCTTTCCATGTCCGCTGCTCAGCCACTGGGGTTGCCCTTGTGCGCTCCTGGTGCAGACAGAGAAAGCTCAACCACTGACTGTATGCACTGGGGATACATGATCTACTCCCTTAAGTCAGAAGTTAGTGGACATAAAAATAAATGAGGGCAGGTGCTGACGTTGGGTGATTAGCTCAGAGCCGGACTGCGCTATATGCTCAATACGCATGTTGCGTACAGCCCCTCAAATTAACAAAGACCCCCTCAGGTTACGTTAGGAGGAGTGTGTATCATCAGAAGGTGAAGCAAAACTATACTTCAGGAAATGAAAAGAGGAAAAAAGGTTGGATTGTTAATAAGTAATAGTCTACGAACACAGCCGCAGGAATATATTTAGAGGTGGTGTGCACTCCACAGCTGCTCTCCACAACCTTAAAAGCCTCGCAGCGCCACAGTGTCATGAACCAAACTTTGAATCAGAAAAGTGAACTGGTGTTTCTATACTGTCTAGTGCTCGTTTAAACCTCCCCAAACACACCACTACACTCTTAAAGCTCCTTACTATTCCACTCCACATTAAAAAATGACACAGTTACTTCCAAGTACTAAGTTGAGTTTTTCAAAGTTTCAGTTCCACCTTAAATGCTGCCACGATATTCACACAATCACTCTAACACTGGCATATTTGACGTTTTCGTTACACCTTAAACAGTGAAGCAGTTACAGGCGCCTGGAAAAAAAGTTTGCTTAGGGCCCCAGGAAGGTCTGGACCAGCTCTTGATTAGCTCTATCATAAATGCCACTCAACTCATCCAACGATACTGGATCACTCCAGAGAACACACCTCCACTGCTCCACATCCCAGTGCAGGCTTTGGTACCTGGTGACCTTAGGCTAGTGCTGATCTTTTTCAGAGTGGCCCAGTGCACTTCAGGCTTTTCTGAGCAGATCTTATAAACTGTGTCTGTGTCCTCATTGGGTCCCCTGTGAAGCAGCTTACTTCGCTCGTGATGAGGGACGTATATTTCAATGCAGATTTTTAGAAGAAAAAATCAGCTTCTGGAGTTCATGAATTTAGTTTCTTTCCCACATTCCAGGCCTAGCACACGTTATGTTTAAGGGACGGTTTATAAATAAAACCCCAGAAAACAGACTGCTTCCTATTTTGGGCTGAGCTCCCCAACTCGCTCAATGAGGTCAGCTGAAGTGTGCAGTGATGTCATGAAATGAAGCCGTTTTGGTCTTAAACCCTGTAAAATATGTGCAGCATGCAGGGTCTCGTCACTTTATCACACTGTGTTTGTTTTCCTCTGAGACAGAGAAATTCTGCTGTAACAGTGGAAGAATTCAAATGATTTCAGAGATCAGTGGGTGATGACAGCAACAAACATGACCTCTATACTGTTACCAGTTCTCTAATAATGGAGGAAGTGTTATAGACATGGGTCTATAGACAGGTTTGTTTTTCATGCCTTCTGAAGTCATAAAGCCATTGTTTGTTTCTT
Organism: Hoplias malabaricus; assembly: GCF_029633855.1. Lineage (NCBI taxonomy): Eukaryota > Metazoa > Chordata > Actinopteri > Characiformes > Erythrinidae > Hoplias > Hoplias malabaricus. The sequence continues at coordinate 2,712,930 of NC_089807.1, read as the reverse complement.
GGATTTTCTTCTTCTTCTTCTTCTTTCGGCTGCCATCAGGTGTCACCACAGCAGATCAACCACAATCCGCACCATTGATCTGGCACAGTTTTTATGCTGGATGCCCTTCCTAACGCAACCCTCCCTGTTCTTCCAGGCTTTGGGACCGGCACTGCAATTCAGTGGCTAGGTACACACACTCACACATATGGACAACCTTCCAAGTCACCAATCCACCTACCAACGTGTGTTTTTCGACCATGGGAGGACACCGGAGCACCCAGAGGAAACCCACGCAGACACAGGGAGAACACATCACACTCCTCACAGACAGTCACCCGGAGGAAACCCACACAGACACAGGGAGAACACACCACACTCCTCACAGACAGTCACCCGGAGGAAACCCACGCAGACACGGGGAGAACACACCACACTCCTCACAGACAGTCACCCAGAGGAAACCCACGCAGACAAAGGGAGAACACACCACACTCCTCACAGACAGTCACCCGGAGGAAACCCACACAGACACAGGGAGAACACACCACACCCCTCACAGTCACCCGGAGCGGGACTCAAACCCACAACCTTCAGGTCCCTGGAGCGGTGTGACTACAACAGTGTAGGTGAGTGGACAGTGAGTGGACATAGTATTCAAAAACTCCAGTAGTACTGCTGTGTCTGATCCACTCGTACCAGCTCAACACACACTAACACACCACCATCACTGCAGCACTGAGAATGGTCGACCATTCAAAACATACCTGCTCTGTGGTGGTGGTGGTGTTGTGGGTTTTGTGTGTTCTCCTTGTGTCTGTGTGGATGTGTTACCTGCCTTGCACCCAGTGACTCCATGTAGGCCTCAAACACACCGCCACCTTGAACAGAAGGAAGCAGTTATAGAAAATGAATGAATGAAGCTTTGTGATAAATCACAACCTGTTTCTTCTTATAACATTCTTTGGGTTTTATATGTGTGTTTTATATGTGTGTGTGTGTGTTTGTGTGTGTGTGTGCGTATGTGTGTGTGTCATTCACATCCTGAGATCTAGATGAATGATAGTTTTTGATTTATGGAAAATATTTCCATGCTCTTCCTCCCTAAAATAAACCAGATTAGAACTGGGCAAGAACCAAAATACTGAGATGACATCATCAAATACTGTAATCCTGCACTGGCACAGAGAGAGAGAGAGAGAGAGAGAGAGAGAGAGAGAGAGAGAGAGAGAGAGAGAGAGAGAGAGAGAGAGAGAGAGAGCATGAGAGAGAGAGAGAGCAAGAGAGAGGGGGGGGAGCAAGAGAGGGGGAGAGAGAGAGAGAGAGAGAGAGAGAGAGGGAGAGAGAGCATGAGAGAGAGAGAGAGAGAGAGAGAGAGAGAGAGAGAATGCTGAAAATACACTACATGTCCAAAGGTTTGTAGACACGACTAATATTGAGTGGTGCTTTAAGGTATAATCTTGTATAATCTTCACAGAAAAGCATGACATTAAAGGAATGCTCTGGAGCAACTGCCCATGAGTCTAAGGTCATCATGCCCATGGTCAAATGTCAGGTAGAAGAGCCTACAGCCAATTCACCAGTGTTAAATCATCACGATTAATGTTCCATTAACACAGTAAGAGTCCAAATGTAACACTCTCAGTGTTCGTTTAACACCAGAAGTGTTGTTTTAACACGGGTGAATTTAAAGCCTGGGCGGTGGAGAAGTGAAACTGTGTGCATGCTTGTCCTCCTTCTATAGCCTGAAAAAATGGTCCCTTTTACAGCATCAAATAGCATCAAATATGTAGAAAGCCATCAAGAGGTCATGGGTCATCAGGGTCATGGCTGGGCTGGAGGTTAATCTGAATCCTTGGACGCAAGACAAGGTGTGTTAGAGACAATGATCCACCACCCAGATCATACCTGCTCCGTGGTGGTCCTGTGGGGATCCTGACCCTTGTAGAGCAGAAAAGAGAGAGAGAGAGAGAGAGAGACCGAGAGAGAGAGAGAGAGAGAGAGAGAGAGAGAGAGTTGGATGGACAGAGCTGAGCAGTTGGTGCAGGTTTGATCCTCACACTGGAGGCTTTGTTAAAGGATTTGTTGTTGTTATCACTCTGGTATGATCACACACCCTTCCAAAACACACACACACACACACACAGACACACACATAGTGCAGTGTTAGGTGTGAATGTGGGAATGCTGAAAGTGTTAAGTATTAAGATAATTATTGATAGTGCACTCTTAATTATGACAAATTGTTCATTGTATTGTGGGTTTGTTTATGTATCATTCATTATCTGTAACCCTTATCCAGTTCAGGGTCGCGGTGGGTCCAGAGCCTACCTGGAATCATTGGGCGCAAGGAAGGGAATACACCCTGGAGGGGGCGCCAGTCCTTCACAGGGCAACACACACACTCACACATTCACTTACACACTCACACCTACGGACACTTTTGAGTCATCACTCCACCTACCAACGTGTGTTTTTGGACTGTGGGAGGAATCCGGAGCACCCGGAGGAAACCCACGCAGACACAGGGAGAACACACCAAACTCCTCACAGACACCAGAGTGGGACTCAAACCCACAACCTCTAGGTTCCTGGAGCTGTGTGACTGCGTTACTACCTGCTGCACCACCGTGCCACCCTATGCGAATAATTGTTTACGCATAATACTGATCAGCCATAACATTAAACTACACCGGTTGTCCATTTAATTATCTCCGCTGACCACACAGGAGCACTTTGTCGTTCTACAATTACAGACTCCAGTCCATGTGTTGTTTTGTGTTGTTTTGTGCCCCTTTACCCTGTTCTTCAATGGTTAGGCAGGACAGCACCCAAACAGACCACCACAGAGCAGGTACAATCCTCAGTGGTGGCTGCACTGTTATGAGGGGATCAGACACAGCAGTGCCTGTGATGTGTATCTTTTCCCAGAATTCAGCAGGGGTTACATCATGGAACTGTGAGGTCAGAGCTTAAACACTCTGCTCTCAGGTGTATGCTCCTGTGCCTGATTGGCTGATTGCTCCAGTGCTGATTGGTGGAGAGAATCGTCCGCTAGGAAGGTTCGGAGCTCCAGAGAAGTTGAGCCTCGCCTGGCTTGTCTTCACCTTCGTTTCCCTGAGCTTTTTCAGCTGGGTATCCTAATCAGTTCTGCTTGGAGATGCTCGCTAACGAACCGCGGCTAATTGGACAGTTGCGATCACTGTGGCGATCTCTGTGGCTATGGGGGGGCGTCATGGATACCGGGTTACAGGGACCTGATATCCGATAAATAGGTGGGAAGGGGATGCAGTGAGCACAGTGATATGTCAACCCCCTTAATCACAAGCTCGCTATTGGAAACATATGAAGACCTTGGACAAACTGGAGTTTCTCCGTTAGCTTCAATTCCACCCTTCACACAAATTACCAGTTCTCGTCTGTTTCTTATTTTCCTCATTTGCCAAACTCGTCAACAACAGGGCCTTGTGTTCTGCTGATTTAAGCCTCTGCAGCCTGGGATTATGACTGTTGTTTTTCTATATTGTTTAACTGTTAGTACATAATTAATTACAACGTAGTTACACAGTGTATTAGGCATACATTCTGATTGCCTCCATTTTTAAAAATCGTAAAAACAAGACTGACACAACACTGAAATATTGAGACGTAAATGACTGTCATATTTAGTTTAATAGTCAGGGTCTCTGCCACACAGCTCCAGGATCCTGGGTTGGATCTTCTCCTCGGGTCAAGTGTGTTTTCCCTGTGCCTCTGTGGGTTTCCTCTGGATGCTCCAGTTTCCTCCCGCAGTCCAAAAACACGTGTTGGTAGGTGGACTGGCCTTGTGAAACTGTCCACAGGTGTGAGTGTGTGAAATTGTCCAACATTGTGAGTGTGGTCTGGATTCACTGACTCTGCCTCATATTCTTACAGTGTTTACTATATCACTTCAGTATTATTTCTTACGTATTAATATCTTGGACCTATGTATAACACATTTTTTTTACATGAATCCTGTGTGGCCGGCACAGTGGTGCAGCAGGTGGTGTCGCAGTCACACAACTCCAGGGACCTGGAGGTTATGAGTTCGAGTCCCGCTCCGGGTGACTGTCTGTGAGGAGTGTGGTGTGTTCTCTCTGTGTCTGTGTGGGTTTCCTCCAGGTGACTGTCTGTGAGGAGTGTGGTGTGTTCTCTCTGTGTCTGTGTGGGTTTCCTCCGGGTGACTGTCTGTGAGGAGTGTGGTGTGTTCTCTCTGTGTCTGTGTGGGTTTCCTCCAGGTGACTGTCTGTGAGGAGTGTGGTGTGTTCTCCCTGTGTCTGCGTGGGTTTCCTCCGGGTGACTGTCTGTGAGGAGTGTGGTGTGTTCTCCCTGTGTCTGTGTGGGTTTCCTCTGGGTGACTGTCTGTAAGGAAATGTGGTGTGTTCTCCCTGTGTCTGTGTGTGTTTCCTCCGGGTGAATTTCTGTGAGGAGTGTGGTGTGTTCTCCCTGTGTCTGAGTGGGTTTCCTCCGGGTGACTGTCTGTGAGGAGTTTGGTGTGTTCTCTCTGTGTCTGCGTGGGTTTCCTCTGGGTGACTGTCTGTGAGGAGTTGGTGTGTTCTCCCTGTGTCTGCATGGGTTTCCTCTGGGTGCTCCGGTTTCCTCCCACAGTCGAAAAACACACGTTGATAGGTGGATTGGCGACTCAAAAGTGTCCACAAGTGTGAGTGTGTGTCGCCCTGTGAAGGACTGGTGCTCCCTCCAGGGTGTGTTCCCGAATTGCGCCCAATGATTCCAGGTAGGCTCTGGACCCACCACAACCCTGAACTGGATAAGCGGTTACTGACAATGAATGAATGAATCCTGTGTTATCTTGTGAATATAGTCACATTCGAAACAGTGCCCTTAGTTTATGCCCATTGTACTTCTGCACACATGGAATTCTGGGATAGTTATTTTATACAGGAGGTTGATATAAATCCTACAGTGAAGAGTAAGAAATTCAGCTCCCAGAATTCACAACAAAGTACTTTAACAGATGGCACGGTGGCGCAGCAGGTAGTGTCGCAGTCACACCGCTCCAGGAACCTGGGATTGTGGGTTCAAGCTCCACTCCAGGTGTGGCAACTCCTCAGGTCTGATGTGTTCTCCGTGTCCGCATTGGTTTCCTCCGGGTGCTCCGGTTTCCTCCTGTAGTCCAAAAAATCACGTTTGTTGGGTGAATCGGCGACTCAACGTGTCCGTACGTGTGAGCGTGAGTGAACATGTGAGTGTGTGTCACATGCGAAGGACTGGCGCCCCCTCCAGGGTGTGTACCTTGCCCTGCGCCCAGTGATTCCGGGTAGGCTTCGGACCCACCGCGACCCTGAACTGGATAAGTGCTTACAGACAACGAGTGAATGAATATTTAAACATACAGTTATTTAAGGAAAGTGTGATGTTGTAAAATGTTTTATCGTTTACAGCAGCGCTCGTGGCAGTCCAAGTGTTGTGTTAGCAGCAGTTTGAAAAGTGTGAGTTGGCCTCTTACATCTCATTAAAAGCATACGCTCCTCACACCGACAGTGGGAATTGGTGATGACTAAATTAGAGATATATCGTGTTGAGTAATGGAAAAAAAATAGATTGAAAGAGATTTTTGTATGAATTCAAGAATTTCGAAAGTAATGGAAATAGACTGATCAAGGCCTTTTAGAGGAAAGCAGCAGCAGTCGCCAACATTCCCAGTTCCCACGTCTAAGAGCGAGCGAGCAAAGACGAAGAGGAGAAAAACACGGAAAGAAATGGAAGACAAACAGAGAAGAAAAAGGGGGGAACAGAGAGAGAGAAAGAGAGATCCACCCTGCAGAAAGAAAAGCGAAAGAGAAGAGTGACAGAGACTGAGTGACAGGAATCCAGCAGAGAAAAGAAATGAAGGATCTGGTGTTGACTTTGTATTAAACTCTCTCTCTCTCTATCTCTCTCTGTGTGAGTGAGTGACCACAGCAGCGGAGATGTCTGACCACTGTGGGGTCCTCTCAGTGGGTTCACTCTCAGGTGTTTATTTAGGTTTTTTCTTATTTTTTGTTAGAAGTTTTATCAATATTTTACCCTGTGGAGTATTCCATGGTGATGGGTCAGTAGAAATGAGGTGGAATTAGATGGAAGTATTGTATTTACATACAAACCCCACCGCCAGAACATTTGGGACATTTTGTAGAATGTAATAAAAACATGAATCTGGGATTTGCGAATTCTCTTGAACCTTTATTTAACTGACAAATGGACACTGTTTTCACTGACCATCTCCATATAGTTGGGACATAATGCAGAGGCTTATATGACATTAGTACATTAGACAGAGACAAATGCTGCCATCTAGATGACGTCTTTTTCAAGGAGGTCCATGCCTATTTCACGGTGACAGTTCCAGGCCTCACTCTGCAGGGCTTACAACAGCGTGTCTTCATGGAGTGTGCTTGACTGACCTGTCCACAGGTCCTGCAGTCCACATCGGTCACCAACTAAAAATGTATGGGGACGTCACGGAGAGGACAATCACACATCAGCGACCACAGACTGTTGAGCAGCTCTAGAATTCCACTCACAAAACTGCCACCATCAGTATCTTTAAATTCCTTTTGCCAAAACTATTTGAATTTGTGGACATCCACAACTTCAAAAGGTCGTTTTAAATGAACCGGAAAACAGGCAAATTCAAAAGAAAAACTGGTGCCAAATGCTGGTCTGACCTGGTTCCGTCTCTGTGCAGAGCACTGTGCTCAACTGGATCGCACCTGAGGCTCCGTACTCCACTTGATGATATTCAGGGTAATACCTTCCCTCTCCTGTTCGATGCAAATTATGCACTCTGTCAGATCGTCTCTAAACTTCATTCGGAAGCTTCAGGCCTCTTTCTGGAGAACAAGAGGAACCTGTAATTATCTACAAGACTGTTCTGCGCACCCCAGTGTTAACCGTGTACCAAAGCGCTTGCTGGTTTTCCCCACCATAAGCAGTAAATGTCAAAGTTTAATTAAAGGAATGGATAGGAGATTAGAACGGTGTTTATTTCTCTCTCTCTTTCTCTCTCTCTCTCTCTCTCACACACACACACACACACAGAGCCAAGTAAAAATGTGTGGGCAGGTGGATGTGTGTGAGTGAAGATGTGTAAGGCAAGTGCTGATTTATTATTCCTTGGAAGTGCAGGTGTACTCATGTTATTAAAAATAACATAAATGTGGAGTGGAGTCAGCATCAGGAAGACACAAAACACACACACACACACACACACACACTGTGCTGTATTCATCAGTGGGCAATCACTATCCACTACAATTACTGGCATTCTTTGTTACATTAACAGATAGCTGTGGTTCCCAAACACCGACGCAGGAGTTGATGCTCACCGTCAGATTACAGCGCTTTAAATTTGTTCAAGTAAAAATATCTCGCTTCAGATCTGAACAAATCCAGAGCAGTCTCCCTTAGGGGTAGGGTAAAGGGTAAATATAGTTCCTAAACCTTTTTGCTGTACACCCCTTTTGTAAACTTACACAATCTCACACACACACTTTTCTGCACTGCACCCACTGGGTTAGTGTAATGGTAAGGGTTAGCACTTTTCACAATGAATGTTGTAACTAATAGTATTTATGGATAAATACATCTCCACAGTATGAATGGAAATTTTTGAAATGGCCCTGAAATGCATGAAATCTCTCTCTCTCTCTCTCTCTCTCTCTCTCTCT
>NC_089807.1:2682760-2700260 GCF_029633855.1 Hoplias malabaricus | reverse complement strand
CCCTACATTGCTCACTATGTAATGAAGTATATAGTGAATATGGCACTGATTAAGGCTCAACCCTGTACGGATACCTGGAGCAGAGAGAACAGCTAGCGATGTGTTCAGTACGACTTCCGTAAACTTCACAATACTCTTCATTCCGGAACTCCTGCACCTAACATAAAATATCTGAAGACAGAAGAGTGAAAAATGTATAGAATTTTACAAGAGTAGTGATAAATAAAGAGACAGCTTTATGAATCTAGTGGTTACTGGTGGTATTTCTGTATGAGGTGACCACAAAAATAAAACCCCTCAACGTTAGATGACACTGTCAAGATAGATTACTGATTAATTTGTACGGTGCAATGTGCCAGTTGTCTAGATGACCAGCTCTTAATTTGTCCAGTAAACAAGTCGCCTTAGCAGTTTTCGCAACAATTGCCCTTCTGAGAGATTTGGGAGGAACCACCACTGGTTATAGCTACAATTAAAGGCTAAAACCACACACTCCCAACATGTCTCAGCTAATCAGCTGCACTTAAACCACAAAAGGAAAGTTGTTGTTGTCCAAGAATTACTGTGAGCTGGCCAGAAATGTAGAGCAGGGGTGTTATCAGTTATACTGTTTAAGCTTCACAGATAAATGGAGGATGCTGACAAGGGCGTGGAGAAAATATAAGCATCAAAAATTGTTGACAAATGTTGGGATCCATACCCATGGTAATGATAATAATGTGCAATTGTTTATCATTTCACAACATACGAAATATGTCTTCTGCATTTAACCCATCTGTGAACACACACTCTAGTGCACTAGGGGCTGTGAACACACACCCAGAGCAACAGGCAGCAGCTGAGGGTTTGGTGTCTAGCTCAAGGGCACCTCAGCTATGGATTGAGGGAAGAGGACTCTGATGTTCCTTCAATCCTGCCGCCCCAATTTCCCTGCCGGTCGTGGGAATCAAACCAACTACCTTTCAGTCCTAAACCCTCTCCACAGCTGTCCTACATGAAACTATGTGGTTAAACTTTTATACATAAACAGATTCTCTATAACAAGACAATTAACAAATAACTTTATGGCCAGATAATCATATTCGTTTCCAAATATGCAAATATGTTATCTTGTCGTAATGTAGTATTTAAAATTACAGCTTTAAAACCATAGTGATGCTTTACTCACCTGTAATAGGGAGAATAAAGACTCTGTTATTGGGCTCAGTTCTGCAGAAACTGCATTTTGTCATTTTTTGAGAAGGGTAGGAACCCCCTCATCACCCCACCACTGATTTTAGGACAGTGCTGTAAAGCTATAGTGATGGACACATGGTCAGCCTACTAGTGGCGAGTGGGTGATGACTTAGATGTGCACTTAGCATCTTGGTGGTGTATTTTAGCTTCATAGCAAACATCTGACTCTAAAAATATGCTGACACATGAGGCGAAGTATGTCGGAAAAACTGAGTTATTATCATTTTTGGCTGCACTTTTGCTTTTAAATGGGTCATTTTAATTTAGCTGCAGCATGGACATTCAGGGTGGGGACTGAAACAAAAAAGCAGAAATGCACAGGAGAATGTGAAGTCAACCAGGGCTTCATTTCCATAATATGAAACAAATCTTTGGCTTTGAAACTGATGCATGTTAACTGCATATTCACCACAAACCTGTACAAACATTAAAAACACTTTGGAATTCCAGACCCAGCACCTTTCCCACTGTGTCCTGTCCATCTGAAACCTGCAGGGGCTGATTCTGAGGTGGGTTGGGGTACGTACTCCATTCCAAGTTGGCACTGCACTGTATTTCTTTAACCTTTGGTGTGTTTATGACTCTCCTGTATGCAGTCAAGCGTGGGGTTCATTTGTTTCAGCTTCTCTTGCTTTGGCTGGATGCCTGCCCCCCCCCCCCTTGTTAATATTAAGTATCTAATCACCAGCGAGGAATATGCTTTAAAATCTCTGTCCTCATCATCATCATCATCATGTTCATCAGCCACCATCTGGTCTCAGAAGCTGGAGGGAGGTTGCCCAGCTCTCCGTGGGGAAAATAAATAACTTGGGCTGAAAAAAAAGCATCATATTCAGTGACAGAGCATATGTTTCTGGTTTAAAGGAAGTGGAATGATTTTCACTGATCAAATCAGTGACTTTCCTGCGCAACACTCTGCCAAACAGCAGTTCTACTGAATGTCCAATAGTTAGACACCCATTATAATCAGTGTATTCAACGACTTGCAGCCATTTTGATTAGAGATTTTCAGTTGTACAGTTGTATAATTGCCACAGAAAAGCATGAGAAATGTTAGCAGGTCCACATTCTCTCCAATGCGCCAGAGGGAATAAAATCTGCTGAGCTGTGGAGGAGTGGAACAAAGAAGCTACTTCCAATACCCTTGGGATGAGTTGGAGTGCTGTGTGTGATCCAGAACTAATATTTCAATATCCGTACCTGACCATAATAATGATCTTGTAGTTGAACGCCATTAATTCTTCATGGAAATGTTCTATATTTAGAGTGAAGTCTTCACAGGAGCTTCAGTGTGTCCAGAATGCAGCGGCAAGAGTTCTCACCCACAGCAGATCATGGGAACACATGACCCCCAGGTTAGAAGACCTACACTGGCTCCTCGCCCATTATCACATACAATATAAAATGATACAAACCTTTACATGGTCTGGCTCCTGATCACCACTCTGCTCTGTTGTTCAGAGACACCCCTTCACACTCACTCCGGTTGGCTGATGCTCGTTTGCTCCCTGTTCCAAATGCCAAATTGCGCAGGTTTTGTGACATAGTTTTTAGTGTCACAGGTCCAAAGTTACAGGACTCCCCCTGCCTCTATGTCCCTTCGTCTGTCATTGTCCACTTTTAAAAAGCATTTTAAAAACTTTTTTTTTCCAAGTTTCCTTCTTGTATCACTTCATTGCTTTGTTGTTTTATCGTAGTTGCAGTTCCTAGTTCAGTCCTCATTCCCTTACTGTTTTCTTATCATATTTTAGTCTTTAATCTTGCTAGATTTTAGATAATTTTAGATAATTAAGCTAGCTAGATAGATGGATAGATAGATAGATAGACAGACAGACAGACAGACAGACAGACAGACAGACAGACAGACAGACAGATAGATAGATAGATAGATAGATAGATAGATAGATAGATAGATAGGAGATCTCCTTAATGTCTCTCTAGTCAGATGTGAGATCATATGGAATACAAAGTATACCTTATCATTAGTCTCCTGCTGCTCAAACATGTCTCCTGAGATAGAGACCTCATTATTCTCAGATGACACCTCTTGAGCAAGTGGAGACATCAGTTAAGTCAAAAACTGTGCTCAGAGTGGCCAAATGAACCCAACACTACTCTTTGATGTATCTCTACTTTATCTCTCTTTTTCTCATGTCATGTGTCTTTTTGTCTCATTTTTTTTTCTCCAAAGGAAATGTAGGAGAATCTCCATTATGTCTCATGGGCCATTTCAGAATACCCTATGACTATTATCTCCATTTCCCATATTTCCTCAGTGGCCAGGTCCTCCAGGGAGCAGGTATGATTTGGGTAGTGGACCATTCTCTGGGCTGCAGTGGCTTTGACGTGATGGTGGTGTGTTAGTGTGTGTTGTACTGGTATGAGTGCATCAGAGACAGCAGTGCTTCTGAAGTCTATAAAGCCCTCATGCTGGAGAATAGTTCACCAACCAAAAGTATTCAGACAACAGTTTAGTGTTGGCAGTGTCCTGTGCCGGCTGATGAAAGATTATATATATTTGGTTGGTCGTGGCAACATACAGACTACATTCTTTAATTGTAAAAGTATACAGTTCACGTGTGTGTTCAATGGAGCTGATAAAATGAACAAATTCCGGAACATGGAGGATGTTGTACTCTTCCAGTCCTGCAGTACTCTTCCAGTCCGACAGGTGGCGAGAGAGCGCATCCGATGTAAACACAGAAGAAGAGCTCGGTGTGGATACACGTGTGTGAAGAAATGGGGAAAAGAAAACAAAAACAGCAGGATTTAAAAGGTTTAAGTAAAAAACAGAAGAAACATCTGAGAGAGTTTGGAGAAGAGCACCCCTTCCACGACCAGTAAGATTCACTATTTACAACCGACTGCAGGAAACGGCTGTTTACAGACTTGTGTCTTATTGCAGTTGTCTGTTCCACATGAACACGCTGAGTTGTAGAATGGTTTTAAATGACTGTGGAATTGTGTGCAGTTATGAAGCCAAAGCTGGCTTCTTACTCAGCCCCTTAACTCTGGAACATTCAAGCCCACCATTTTTATTTACCAAGTGTTAAATTCCACCTTAAACAGGGCAGCCTCAGGTTCACTATTTCATCACTGTCTCATTCGAACTTTAAATTCCACTATAAATAACATAGTGATAGCTACTGATTCACTTAAGGGAGCTATTGTTTAATCAGTGTCCTCCTCGAATTTTCCATTCCATCTTAAACAGCCCAGCTTCTAATTCCTTAATAAAAGATTATAGTTAATCAATATTTACGTTGTGCCGTTTCTTACTTGTATTTGAAGCTATATTTTTTCTGTTTCTCCATTGAATTTCCCATTGCAGCTTAAATTTTGCAGCAGTTGCATTCTGTTGCACTGTTTAATGTGGAATGCCTTCTTCACCCAGTGTTTATATGCGCTCCCACACACTAGTATCAGCTGATTTGCAGGTAAATGTCATTCTTTTTGTTTGTGTACTTTAGGGTTGCTGAAAGACCAGAGAAAACACAGATTGTCCACCTGGTAAGAACTAAGAGCATACTATTACAAATCACATCTGTTTACCGGGATATTACTGCAGCACACAGGGTATGGATCTAATAAAACCATAGGACATGACGCCATCTTGATTTGTTTTGAATCTGATTGTACCTGACACCAATACTAAAGGCAGCAATGGCAGCTAAACTGCGCTAGTGCCACCTTAGCGCACACCTGTTTTTGGTTGACATTCAATGAAATGCAGGAAACGCACCCTGGACATGGCACCGGTCCGGTACAGGGCATTACACTCTCACTCAGTCGCTCACACGTGGACAGATTTACACACCTACCAAGATGTGTTTTTGGATTATGGGAGGAAACCAGAGCACCCACACAGAACAACACACCACATTTCTCGCAGACAGTGAAAGACCTGAGGTTTCAACCTGAAACCCTGAAAACATGGAGCAGTTTGGCAGCGACAATTATTTATTATTCATTCATTATCTGTAACCCTCATCCAGTTCAGGGTCGCGGTGGGTCCAGAGCCTACCTGGAATCATTGGGCGCAAAGTGGGAATACACTCTGGAGGGGGTGCCAGTATTTCACAGGGCAACACACACACTCACTCACACACTCTCACCTACGGACACTTTTAAGTCACCAATCCACCTACCAACGTGTGTTTTTGGACTGTGGGAGGAAACCGGAGCAGACACAGGGAGAACACACCACACTCCTCACAGACAGTCACCCGGAGGAAACCCACGCAGACACAGGGAGAACACACCACACTCCTCACAGACAGTCACCCGGAGGAAACCCACGCGGACACAGGGAGAACACACCACACTCCTCACAGACAGTCACCCAGAGGAAACCCACGCAGACACAGGGAGAACACACCACACTCCTCACAGACAGTCACCCGGAGGAAACCCACACAGACACAGGGAGAACACACCACACTCCTCACAGACAGTCACCCAGAGGAAACCCACGCGGACACAGGGAGAACACACCACACTCCTCACAGACAGTCACCCGGAGGAAACCCACACAGACACAGGGAGAACACACCACACTCCTCACAGACAGTCACCCAGAGGAAACCCACGCAGACACAGGGAGAACACACCACACTCCTCACAGACAGTCACCCGGAGGAAACCCACGCAGACACAGGGAGAACACACCACACTCCTCACAGACAGTCACACGGAGGAAACCCACGCAGACACAGGGATAACACACCACACTCCTCACAGACAGTCACCCGGAGGAAACCCACGCAGACACAGGGAGAACACACCACACTCCTCACAGACAGTCACCCAGAGCGGGAATCAAACCCACAACCTCCAGGTCCCTGGAGCTGTGTGACTGTGACACTCCCTGCTGCACCACCGTGCCACCCTAATTATTTATTGTGTTTTTCCTTATTTGTCCTTTATTTTCTTTTTTCTTTTTTTGAATGTTGCGTTTGTCTCCACAGCCTGACAGTCCTGAGCGCTTCGAGCAAGGGAGTGATGAAGACCTGGAGGAAGAGGAGGAGAATCCTTCAGCGTTTCAGCAGCTGCTGTCATCAATGAGACACAGAGCTGAGGGCTACAGTGAGGAAGAGGAGAGTGAGGACGACAATGAAGATGATGAAGATGTAGATGAACTGGCAGAAGCTAATGAAGGTCAGGTTCCTGAATCTTAGTTTATCACAGCAATAATTCCTTTTCTTTGTAGGTACTTCTACACATTTTTTAATACAATGCTGGTTGGTTTGGTTTAGTTTCTATTAGGAGTGTAACGGTACGACCCAAGGAGAATACAGAGTACGCAGCAGCTGAGCGGTTGCTGGCATGGTAAATCTAATCGTAAGATTTTTTTTTTTTTGCCTATTTCAAGATCCCCCTGTATCCTCTTTTCCTTGATATATCGTTATATATTAGGGGTGGGACTTGATTTAAAAAATTAATCAAATTAATTCGAAGCTTTGTAATTAATTAACCGAAATTTTAATCACATTTCAATATTTAGCATGAGAAATATTGATTTAAGTTTTGTTGATGAATGAATCGACGATCATAAACTTAAATTCAGAATCTTGTTTATTTTCCCACCGGTCTACTACCAGTGAATTGGTCAATTTTTCTGACGTGGACTTTTTTTCTGAATGTGAACCCCGACATGTGGTCGAGTGTTGACTGGGGACACTCTTTGCGTTACAGTCATCCCTCGCTACTTCACGGTTCATCTTTCGTGGATTCGCTACTTCGCGGGTTTTTTCAAGGGTTTTTTGTATTATTTACATGTATTAGACTCGGCCTGTAGGTGACAAAATATATCATTTACAAGTGTTTCTTACGTACAGTACGTGTATTGTTCATGTCCACATCCGAGTGAAATTTACTGACGCTAAATCACAGCTTAGGAATGACTCCGTTAAAGAAACTGGTGGGATATCACACGTAGTTCCAGCTGAAAATCATTACAGAACGACTGTTTAAAGGGTGGGTTGTTAACAGTAACAGGGAGGGTTTTAAAAGTCCAAATACTCGTTAAATACATAACAAAATATCTTTCCTCTACTTCGCGGAAATTCGTTTTTCGAGGGTGGTCTTGGAACGCATGCCCCGCGAAAAACGAGGGATCACTGTACTGTTGACATCACTGACCTGCGCTAGCCCCAACGTGTTTTGCGTTGAGGTGGTAACGAACGGTGGAAGTGCTCCTGTGAAAAGCAAACTCCTTCCTGCATAAAGTGCAAATAACAACATTTTTGTTTGTACTTCCCTCTGGACGTTTCTTGTATTTAAATTTCCCATCCACCAGCGTAGTCTCTTCCGTCATCTCCATCATGTTCATCACGTTGTGCGTCATTATAATCTGTACGCCGGGAACTCATGCACTGAGAAACTTTCCATGGTGCAAAGTGCCATTAAAATGTGTTAATTTTTTATTTCATTATTTTCCCTGTAATTAATTAATCGAAATTAACGCGTTAAAGTCCCACCCCTAATATATATATATTCACACAGTCATGTGAAACAATTAGTCAATTAGGACACCCCATGAAAACATTTTTCATTTTGAACATGTTTAAAAATAAGGACATTGAGCTTCATTTAATCATCAATCATTCAGAGATGTGTTTTTTGGGGTTTTTCCCTCACCCCACTGTACACTCCCCTGCTGTACAGAAATCCTACTGATCTACGAGGATCATACTGTCGTCTGTACCAAACCGTGACTGTGTACCGATTACACCCCTAGTTTCCATTACTTATTCGCCACGTGACTTTTGTAGCTTCAGGGATAAAACCAAACACAAAATTTTGACAAAAAATGTTTCAACTGATTGACTTCCTTTAATGTTCATTCATTCATTCATTCATTATCTGTAACCCTTATCCAATTCAGGATCGCGGTGGGTCCAGAGCCTACCTGGAATCATTGGGCACAAGGCGGGAATATACCCTGGAGGGGGCGCCAGTCCTTCACAGGGCAACACACACATTCTCTCACACACACACACCTACGGACACTTTTGAGTCACCAATCCACCTACCAACGTGTGTTTTTGGACTGTGGAAGGAAACCGGAGCACCCGGAGGAAACCTACACGGACACAGGGAGAACACACCAACTCCTCACAGACAGTCACATGGAGCGGGAATCGAACCCACAACCTCCAGGCCCCTGGAGCTGTGTGCCCTTCCTTTAATGTTCTTTTTTAGTAAAATGTCTGATCTTTTATTTCCTCTTGTCTCTTTTCTGGTAATAGACAATGATGCTGATACAGATGCAGAGCTCAGTGAAGAAGGGGAGGAGGTGGATTCTGAAGAAGGGGCAGATGAAGTACCTGCAAACTCTGAGGAGCAAAAAAACATGGACAGAGAGAAGGAAAATGGAGAGGAGAGAGATGATGAGAATAAAGAGGAGGAGAATGAAGAGGAATTCTTTGATAAAGCTCATGAAGCAGAGTTCTGTTTGGAGTCCAGTCTGCCCACTGATGGAGAGCAGGAGAAATCACAGGAGGAGGGTGAGAGGATGATGATTTATTGTGTTATATATGTGTAGAAATACACAGGAGCAATGTGAGATAGAACTCTATTCATTATTGTCTGTTAAATAACTAATGATCTGTGTGGTTACAAATGGTGTGACATTTCTGCGTGAGGTGTACTATGATTATTTATTGTCTCACGCGCACAGACACATTTCTGAGGCACCAGGAGATAGAGCTGAGTGATAAAGAAGTGAAGAAGATCTCAGAGGGCTCTAAAATCCGGACTCAGCTGAAGGTATGACAGGATTTAACCTGGAGGCCCTTCGTTCTTGAAAAATGAAAGTTTCACAAACTTAGTTTAGTTTGTAGATGTCTGCTCCTCCAACATTTTCTTCAGTAACAACCTCCACTCTCCTTAGAAGGCTTTACATTACATGTTGGGACATGAGTGGATTTCATTTATAAACATGTGCAGTGTATTACTGCTTTAATATGAAGCTGTAACCTGCTCTTCCTCCTCAGTGGCCAAGGCTGGGTGTGCTGCAGTGTGTGTGCCCACTGGAGAGGTTTCTCTCTGTTGGTCAGCCTTCTTCTGTCCCTCTGCCTCCTTTTCACAAAGCACTGGAGCCAAACCTGTCTACCTTCAACCAGCCTGAAGGGGGCGCCACAGCCGAGCTAACGGAACTGCAGAAAGAGCTGCTCAGACTCATGGGTATGTACAAAGCACACGGGCAGTAAAAGAGTGTTGGTATACTTTTCCATTCCTGTATCCATAAACATCACTTTGGTTGCCAACAATTAAACAATAGCATCATTCCAAATTTTAGCTGACAATACAGGTACCTCGTGGTTCTACAGTTAAAGGCTGTAGACCTTCGGTTGTTCTGCATACTTTGTTTGCTCGCATTGAGGTTCTTTATTGCTCAGAGCAGGTATGATTTGGGAGGTGAGTCATTCACACTGACGTGGTGGTGTGTTAGAGGGTGTTGTGCTGCTACAGAGTGAAAGGGGGCTAACAAAGTATGCAGAGCAACAGGCGACCTACAGTCTGTAACTGTAGAACTACGAAGTGCTCCTATAAGGTCAGTGCAGCTGAGAGAATGGACATAGAGCGTACAAACAATGTGGTGGTCATGTTGTAAATAATAATATAATTATTGTAAAATTATATTCACTTGTGTGATATTTTCTGTCACCAGGATCGTACAGGGACATTTATTACCCAGAATGCTCTCCTCTGGTGGAGGGTCCGGAGGTGAGGAGAGCGTACTGCCTCCATGCTCTCAACCACGTGTTAAAGGCTAACTCCAGGGTTCTTGCCCATAATGCCCAGCTGAAGGAGGCAAAGGGGGAGGAGGAGTTTCGAGACCAAGGACTGACGAGACCCAAGGTAAGACGCACACTGACACAACACACACACAAACACACGCATGTTGTCCTTGTTTGCCACTTTAAACCAGCTTCTGATAACTATTTAGGAATAATAAGTATTAATTTGTGTTGTTTGTTGTCACCCTGTAGGTTCTGATCCTGCTTCCGTTTCGGGACAGAGCGCTGCGGGTGGTCCAGACCTTCATCTCTCTGCTGGAGCCCAAAGAGAAGAAGATGGATGTCAGTAACAAGAAGAGATTTAAGGACGAATATGGAGAGAATCCGAATGACCGGCCAGAAAACCTGCACCGACCGGACGACTACAACGCTGTGTTCTCTGGCAATGTGGACGACCACTTCAGAATTGGTACATAGTAGAGTTACCTGTTCAAACAAGCTTATGTTACTCTTAGAGGTCTAGAACGCACTTGCCATTCCTTGACGTTATTGTAATGTAGCTACCTGCATTGGGATAACTAAAACACCAACTATGGATCTATCAGTAAGAAGAATAATCCTTTTCATCTCTTTCTAATCAGGTCTGTCCATCTTGAAGCGCAGCATGAGGCTGTACTCTCCATTTTACTCCTCCGATATCATCATCGCCTCTCCACTAGGTTTGAGGACACTGATCGGCGTGGAGAGTGAATCTCAGCGAGATTTCGACTTCCTGTCTTCCATCGAGCTGTTGGTGCTGGACCAGACGGATATTTTCCTCATGCAGAACTGGGAGCATGTGCTAGTAAGGAAGAATGTTGCTTCTGAACACTAGATGGGGATGATTCTCATCAGTTTTTACTTTTAATTTTGTCTTTCTAAAATGTTTTGAATGGCCATTGTTTTGCGAAAGGTGCTCTATAACGACACTGGCCTTGCTTTGCCTGTGTTTACCTAGCTCACTGTATCTGAAGAGTTTAGTCATTCGCTCACAACAGCACAGACAAGTAACACAGTAGAGCTGACTAGAAATTTACTAAAATTGAGACTGTAATATTGTAACTGGTTATATTCTTAAATCAGAACAGCTGAACAATTTTAGTAAATCTTGCTTTGCATGTTGTTTATTTTAGCAAGTTTGTTTATGGGCGGCACGGTGGCGCAGCAGGTGGTGTCGCAGTCACACAGCTCTAGAGGTTGTGGGTTCGATTCCCGCTCTGGGTGACTGTCTGTGAGGAGTGTGGTGTGTTCTCCCTGTGTCTGCGTGGGTTTCCTCCGGGTGACTGTCTGTGAGGAGTGTAGTGTGTTCTCCCTGTGTCTGCGTGGGTTTCCTCCGGGTGACTGTCTGTGAGGAGTGTAGTGTGTTCTCCCTGTGTCTGCGTGGGTTTCCTCCGGGTGACCGTCTGTGAGGAGTGTGGTGTGTTCTCCCTGTGTCTGCGTGGGTTTCCTCCGGGTGACTGTCTGTGAGGAGTGTAGTGTGTTCCCCCTGTGTCTGCGTGGGTTTCCTCCGGGTGACCGTCTGTGAGGAGTGTGGTGTGTTCTCCCTGTGTCTGTGTGGGTTTCCTCCGGCTGACTGTCTGTGAGGAGTGTAGTGTGTTCTCCCTGTGTCTGCGTGGGTTTCCTCCGGGTGACTGTCTGTGAGGAGTGTAGTGTGTTCTCCCTGTGTCTGCGTGGGTTTCCTCCGGGTGACTGTCTGTGAGAAGTGTGGTGTGTTCTCCCTGTGTCTGCGTGGGTTTCCTCCGGGTGACTGTCTGTGAGGAGTGTAGTGTGTTCCCCCTGTGTCTGCGTGGGTTTCCTCCGGGTGACCGTCTGTGAGGAGTGTGGTGTGTTCTCCCTGTGTCTGCGTGGGTTTCCTCCGGGTGACCATCTGTGAGGAGTGTGGTGTGTTCTCTCTGTGTCTGCGTGGGGTTCCTCCAGGTGCTCCGGTTTCCTCCCACAGTCCAAAAACACACGTTGGTAGGTGGATTGGCGACTCAAAAGTGTCCGTAGGTGTGAGTGTGTGAGTGAATGTGTGTGTGTGTCTGTGTTGCCCTGTGAAGGACTGGTGCCCCCTCCAGGGTGTATTCCCGCCTTGCGCCCAATGAATCCAGGTAGGCTCTGGACCCACCACGACCTTGAACTGGATAAGCGCTTACAGATAATGAATCTGAAAGTGTGTTTATTATGTGTTGAACAGGACAAATGTGTACCATTGTGTTATAAACATTTTGTAATGTTATAAACCAGTATATTCTCTGATTAGACTTTTTTCCAGTTCCTTCAAAATATTGCAAGTAAAATATAAACTGAACCACAATCTGACGGTGAACTCTGAGGCATTCACTGTGTGTGTGTGTGTGTGTTTGGGTGTGTTTTCCAGCATGTGATGAACCATATGAACCTGCAGCCAATGGACTCTCACGGCGTTGATTTCTCCCGTGTGCGAATGTGGAACCTAAACAACTGGGCTGGGTTCTACAGGCAGACGCTGATATTCAGCTCCATCCCAGAGCCACAGATCAACAGCATCCTCTCCAAACACTGCCACAACTACAGAGGACAGGTACAGGGACAGATCACCATCGAAACAGGTCACATGACCGAATTTCCTAAGAGGCTAGAACTCTCCCTTTGGCTAGGGAGATAAAAGGGACAAAAATCACTTGACAATTATTACCAGCACTGAAAAGTCTTTGCACTGGGTGAAGTGAACATAGACTTGTGTACCATTTATAGTACCATTTATACTATTTATACAAGGTGTGTTTGAACAGTTGGAATGTGTGTCCACAATGTAAAAAGTAGCTGAATTCACACATTTATAACACTTTTTAATGTATAATTTACATGTTGTGTATCATGAAAATATAATCTGATTATTCTCACCCCTATTTTCAGCCCTTTGTATTAATTACAGTCGGAGAAATGTTAGTTTCAAAGATATTGTATTGACATGCACACTTAGTCGTGTCTTTCTCTGTGTTTACGTTATTGTTCGCTCAGGTTGTTACCAAGAACCTCCCTAAAACGGGCTCCATCTGCCAAGTGTTGGTGCAGCTGCCACATGTGTTTCAGATGTTTCCAGCTGAAAGTTTTGTGGACCATGACATCAGGTTAGAAACATGCAGTTTTACTCATTGAACACTAGAGGGCACTGATCTGGACTGCATTGATATGGTTGGTTTGACTGGTTTTCTGTTGCTTTATACATTTTCTCTTAAACGTCTAGATTTGAATCGCTATATACGTGTCCATAAAGCATTTCAAAAATTTGGAGAAGTAGCATGTTCTTATTGGCATAAGTGTTTATGATTTATGTTTCTATAACTCAGATTTATTATTTTTGTGGTGAAGTGAAAAATCTAATAATTTTCTAATAGACAATGTTCTGTTTTAATTGACAGAAGATATTGAAACTCTTTTGGCCTAAAGAGAGATATTATGGGGTAAATGCTTTAATACTCACATATAAACATATGATAATTAATTTGTGGATGAGCCAAACAAACGCAGTGAGTGCTAATGATGGGTCCTAATCAAATATAGAGAAAACGAGAACTGGGAAGAAAGAAAACCATGTAAAATCAGGGCTGTTTAGACAGTGTGAGAATGCTGCTGTAAGGTTTGATCCTTGCATTGTTTTGACAAATTACTTGTCACAAACGTCTCGTTAAAGAGAACGTCTACAATTGGCGTTATTATTTACTGTTTGAATTATCACAGAAACTCGTTTGTAACTTTGGTTTTGTAGCAGGTCTTTACTTTCATGCAGTTAGCACGCTTCTGAATTGTGGGTCTCTACTAAAACAATCTGAAAAAGCAAAAATAAGTCAATATTACCCACCTGAGGCGCAGGAATAAGGTACTGAAAAAAACGGACAAAAAAAACAGTTAAAATCAGTATTAAAATTTGTTCCTAAACTCTGGACGTGCAGTGTACCGCTGCTTGGTTTGTTTTACATCAACATTTTGAAAGTAGAGATATGTTCATGCTTGAACCACAGTGTTTAACTCTTTTTCCCATGATGCCTCAGATTCCAGTTCTTTGTGGAGAAGGTGCTGCCTCAGTACAGAGACTCCATCATGTGTCACACTCTCATCTACGTGCCAAGCTACTTCGATTTTGTTCGTCTGCGGAACTTCCTGAAGAAGGAGGACGTCAGTTTCTGCAGCATCAGTGAATATTCCAAGCGATCCGATGTTTCTCGAGCTCGACACTACTTCCAGAAGGGAGAGAAACAGTTCCTACTGTTCTCCGAGAGATTCCACTTCTACAAGAGGTCCGTATCTGTCAGTTTAGTTTTCAAGCCCCCGAAGCCTTGAGCTCTTACTCTATGTATCATGTTTCGACTCTGTATTTCACAAAAAATACATTTATTGGTTTGAATTTGATTTAAATATCATTCAAGTCACATTTATTGAAGAGGATAATCATAAGATTTCTAACCCTTCTTTCGCCCCACATTCAGGTACACCATAAAGGGAGTTCAGAACCTGATTTTTTACGCCCTGCCCACCTACGCTCATTTCTATAGTGAGGTGTGTAACATGCTGCAGACCAGCGGCTCTACCTCTCTCACCTGCACTGCCCTGTACTCCCGATATGACACACACAAGCTAGCGGCAATCACAGGCGCCGAGCGAGCCGCACAAATGATCCAGTCCAACAAATCTGTTCATCTGTTTGTCACTGGAGAGGAGAAGAGTGGATGAAAGAGAGAAAGAGCTTGTGAAAGAGAAAAGAGGATTAATGGACGGAAAAGCCCAGAAAGGATCCTATGATACCATCGTTCACATCTTCAGGGATGAGGATGAAGACATTTGTGTGGACAGGAGGGTGTCCAGACAGACTTTGTGGCCTATCGTGACCAAAATGTAACCAGTAAATTTGTCTGTTAATGTTTCTTCAGTTTTTATTCGTTTTCAGTTGGAAAGAGAAGAAGGAGTCTGTTATAAATATTAAGTATTTAATATTTTGGTGGGTTTAAATGTTGGATTTTGTAACAGATTATATCACTGTACAAAGATTATTTACATAAGTAAACTTCTCTTCACAAAGTGTATTACTGTTTCTCAGCTCTTGATTCATTCAAGTAATTAATTCATTATTTTAATTGATCACATTTTTCATATTTGCTCGAGAACTTCAGTCCTGGAGAAAATATATTCCATTTAAAAAGAAAAAATGAATTGTGTTATTCATTTTTAAAGCTGATATCCCCATTTCACCCCCTTTCTGCAATGATCAGGACCACCACAGAGCACGTATGAATTCGGTGGAGGATCATTCTCAACGCTGTAGTCCCACTGACATAGTGATGGTGTGTTTGTACGAGTGGATCAGACACAGCAGTGCTGCTGGAGTTTTTAAATGCTCTGTCCACTCATTGTCTGATGTGTTAGACACGCCTACCTCATTTATCTGCCTTGTACGGGGTGGGCCATTTATATGGATACACCTTAATAAAATGGGAATGGTTTGTGATATTAACTTCCTGTTTGTGGGACATTTGTATATGGGAGGGGGGGAAACTTTTCAAGATGGGTGGTGACCTTGGCAGCCATTTTGAAGTGTGCAATTTTGGATCCAACTTTTGTTTTTTCAATGGGAAGAGGGTCATGTGACACATCAAACTTATTGGGAATTTCACAAGGAAAACAATGGTGAGCTTGGTTTTAACGTAACTTTTTCATGAGTTATTTACACGATTCTGACCACTTATAAAATGTGTTCAAAGTGCTGCCCTTTGTGTTGGATTGTCAATGCAACCCTCTTCTCCCACTCTTCACACACTGATAGCAACACCGCAGGAGAAATGCTAGCACAGGCGTCCAGTATCCGTAGTTTCAGGTGCTGCACATCTCGTATCTTCACAGCATAGACAACTGCCTTCAGATGACCCCAAAGTTAAAAGTCTAAGGGGGTCAGATCGGGAGACCTTGGGGCCATTCAACTGGCCCACGACGACCAATCCACTTTCCAGGAAACTGTTCATCTAGGAATGCTCGGACCTGACACCCATAATGTAGTGGTGCACCACCTTGCTGGAAAAACTCAGGGAACGTGCCAGCTTCAGTGCATAAAGAGGGAAACACATCATCATGTAGCAATTTCACATAGAATGGCTCCACTCTCTTTGGACCCCATATACCACACCATACCATCAAGATGTGCAGCACCTGAAACTACGGATACTGGAAGCCTGTGCTAGCATTTCTCCTGCTGTGTTGCTATCAGTGTGTGAAGAGTGTGAGAAGAGGGTTGCATTGACAATCCAACACAATGGGCAGCACTTTGAACACATTTTATAAGTGGTCAGAAACTTGTAAATAACTCACGAAAGAACAAAGTTACGTTAAAACCAAGCACACCATTGTTTTTCTTGTAAAATTCCCAATAAGTTTGATGTGTCACATGACCCTTTTC
The DNA here is from genome assembly GCF_029633855.1 of Hoplias malabaricus. Lineage (NCBI taxonomy): Eukaryota > Metazoa > Chordata > Actinopteri > Characiformes > Erythrinidae > Hoplias > Hoplias malabaricus. The sequence continues at coordinate 2,683,835 of NC_089807.1, read as the reverse complement.
CCATTGAAAAAACAAAAGTTGGATCCAAAATGCCCGCCATGGTCACCATCTTGAAAAGTTTTCCCCCTCCCATATACTAATGTGCCACAAACAGGAAGTTAATATCATCAACCATTTATTAAGGTGTATCCATATAAATGACCCACCCTGTAAATGCAAATTCAAAGACACTAGAGAAGAGTGGGAGAAGTGTGTGTCGGTCGTCCTCTAGGCCTTTGACACAGGACGCTGTCGGCTGGATGCTTTTGGTTGACTGACTATTCTCAGTGCAGGGTAAACTGTGTATGCAGAGCCACAGATGGACTCCAGTCTGTAATTGTAGAACTACAAAGTGCTCCTGTGGACAGTGGAGCAGAGAGCATGGACAGTGAGTGTAGAAATAAGGAGGTGGTCGTAATGTTACGGTTGATCAGTGTATGCTTTTTGTAGGTTTGTTTACAAATTCTGAGGCATCAGACGGCATTTTCACCTTTCCGTATAATAACTGTGTGTAAGCAGCTTTAAGAGTCAAGTGCCTGGTTCTATCACTAGGACAAACTTTCTATGTATTTATTATTGTTATTGAACTTTAAGGCTGATTTATATCAGTTAGCGCTGTGCTTCTTTGCATTGCCTTGTTCAGAAAGTGGCCTGCTCTGAAAAACTCTTCATAACGTCATTGTTAGTAGACGTTGAATAGTCGGTTACATGTAACTGTGCTGGTATTTGTGACATCACTGAATTTAAAACAGGTTTTAACAGTCTTTGTAGCTTACTTTTCATATATGGACTGAATTGTACTTCTCTGTTGTGTTTACATAAGCAGCACGAAGGGGGGGGGGGGTGTTCCGCTGATCATTGCTAGGGTCATCCCAAGCCCAGGGGGAATTTAAGGGTTGCATCAGAAAGTACATCCTGTTTAAAATCTGTGCCACGCTGACTGTGGATCAGTTGATCTGCTGTGGCAACCCCTGACAGGAGCAGACGAAAGTAAAATAAGAACAGTGGTAAAATAAGAACATCCAACATTAAAAAGGGATATTTACCTCCTTTTTCACAAGTGCCCACAGTTCTGAAACATCTGAGGCAAACTGTT